>NC_051862.1:172412823-172657823 GCF_015732765.1 Culex quinquefasciatus | reverse complement strand
GTTGATTGTTGATTGTTGATTGTTGATTGTTGATTGTTGATTGTTGATTGTTGATTGTTGATTGTTGATTGTTGATTGTTGATTGTTGATTGTTGATTGTTGATTGTTGATTGTTGATTGTTGGTTGTTGATTGTTGATTGTTGATTGTTGATTGTTGATTGTTGATTGTTGATTGTTGATTGTTGATTGTTGATTGTTGATTGTTGATTGTTGATTGTTGATTGTTGATTGTTGATTGTTGATTGTTGATTGTTGATTGTTGATTGTTGATTGTTGATTGTTGATTGTTGATTGTTGATTGTTGATTGTTGATTGTTGATTGTTGATTGTTGATTTTTGATTGTTGATTGTTGATTGTTGATTGTTGATTGTTAATTGTTGATTGTGGATTTTCGATTGTTGATTGTTGGTTACTGTTTCAACTTCCGCAACAACCGTTGTTCCAACTATGCGTGCCCGTAAAACTCTTCGCAGGAACACCACACGTTCAGGGATTATTACAAAAGTCAACAATCCCGCTATTTCCGTTGTCGCTGGTTGGCAGCATCGTTTCGAACCATTGAGCCGTTGTTGGGTGTCGGTTGCCGAGCTTTACGAGTCACCTCTTCTTCATTGGCCATATATGATGATCAGTATAGTGTACCAGCACCGGCAAGCCAACAACCCCGCAAGGCAACGAGAAAAGGTTAATGGACAACAAATGCTTTGCCAGCTTGGTTGACACTTTTCCACCAGACAATGGGTAAGTCCAGCTAGCGCCACCACCCTAGGATGAACAAAAACTGCCGCGAGGGAAAAACGGATCATAAACTCTGCAACACATTATGCTACTTGGCAGCAAATCTGACAAAGCTGGTTGTGTGTAGGCTATGGAACATAAAAGCTTTTCACAGGCCGCGGGTTGGAGTGGAAGGTTTATGGACTCGGATTTTGTTGAAACAAGGAAGCTTAGTGTAAAGTTTCACTATTGTAATTGCGGAACAAAATGCAAAATATGTTAAATTTTTCGAGCCGTAATAATTCTCAACTGAATGATACTTTTTTGAATGAAATTTTTAAAAGGTAAATTTCGTAAATTTACACTAACAAAGCTTCACTGCATTCAAGCCGTGTGTGCTGTACAGGTTTGCCAACAAGCCATCTCTGGTTCATCAGCGCTTCTTCTGATTTTGAGCCTGGTATTGGCTGAATTTATTGTGGCAATAACTTTTGGGGGCTCTTTTGGCCCGCATTCAGCGTTGGGGAGCACCTTCGTCAAACGCAGCTTTTATGATGTGTGTTGTCGGCAGTTCAAGACGACTTAGTAATGCTTTGTGTGATAAAATTGTTGGAATTTGCTGGCATTTGTGGATCAAGAGTGCGAAGAATTTAGTGATGGCATTTCTTTTTTTTAAATAAAAATATAAAACTAAGGATTTTCGATTTGAAATTAGTATTTTTTGTTTGATTTTAATTAAAAATGCTCAGTTCAATGAACCTTCACCAACGGCAAAATCAAATTCGCACTACGAGAAACCTTCCAGGTTGAAAAGCTTTACCTCTCATGCGTGCGAACTACAATTGCTTCCAACGTATGAAATCCCTCACACTCTCGAAGAAATTGTGTGAAAATAAGCTGAAACCGTAAAATAAATATTTTCCAGGTGGCTTAATTTTAAGTTTTAAGGAATTTTGGGTTCATTTTGGACAAAAAAAAATTCTTTCAAAAATCGTTATTTTAATATGCAAAAAATCCTAACTTTTAAAAGGATAACCTTTTCACGTGTTCAAAAGTGTAATCTTTCCCCACACTCCTCTACACGTTAATTCCAAGCCGTGCAAATTTCGCGGAACGAGTGCTATAAAACAGGTATCTGAATTTTGTGTTAACGGCAAGTATTAAATTTTACGAGTACGGCTTACTTTGCAGCAGCCATTTTCTGGCGTTTGGTAAATGGGCGCGCGACAGCGTTGAAAAATCTATCATTTAAGAAGCTTCATCGAGAAATGTGGTATGGAAATACAGCTCAACGTTGCTCGAAAATTTCGAAACCGTACAGTATTGTCACAGAAATCCCATCCTATTGAATTGCAACGATATTGGATTTTGAGCTTTCCACTACATGTAATAATACATCGTTCTCGATGCAGCTTGTATAACAACAAAAATATCACGTTTCTGAAATGGAATTTTATTCTTGTGTTCTGCAGGGTTACACAAAGATCAAAGTAAATCATCCTACATTCAAATTTCCATCCCGTGGTGCATGAAACCTTTGCAACGGACGAACTACGCACATTTCCAGAGCACTGAAAGCTTTTCTGATGCTTTTCAGCTTGATGGAGTTGAGCTCTTTATTGCTCGAAGAATGTAATATTCCTGTCCCTCAAATTGAGCAAGCTAGCAACTTTCCATTCAAATTATGGTATAGAAAATATGAAATTTAAAAGTTTTTGTTTATATGTCATAGAAAATTCAAAGTCATCACCAAAATAGTGTAATTTTTTAAGTGACAATAGTGCGTCCATCCCGGGAATTCCCGGGACAAAAATCCCGGGATTTTTCCAAAACCGGGAATTTTCGAATCCCGGGAATTTTCATAATTTGTCCCGGGAATTCCCGAAATTGAAAAAAAAAATCAAATTTTGGTCTGAAAATTCAAATTTTGTTGTAAAAATAGATGAACAGTAAAATACATAGTAATCGATACGAACTTTAAAGCATTAAAATTTGTATTCGGCATATATCAGCTTTAATTTGACTGATAAGGGAAAATTGATTAAAATTTAGTCATAGTTCCGCAAAATGCCTGGCGCTTTAAATATTTTCTGTTTAATTTTACGTATTTTTAAAGACTATTTATCAAATTTATATTTATGATATTAAAATTGAAAATTATCATCTTAAATTATTTAAGCATAAGCATAGGTGCCCACCCGCAGTTGCTACTCCGTTATTGACCAGGACCTCCAGAAGTTACATCCACGAGCCGTGGAAGATAAGTGGGAGCTATCTTTCCTCGCTTCGCAACTTCTCAAAGGCCCCTATCATGCTGATCAATACCGGCGCCGGCCACGACCAGTGGTAGGGTCACGGGGAAGTGGATGGGAATGTTAGTCCGATACTTGAGTGATAGAGACCGCCCAATCGACTGCTTCTCCGACAAAGTATCACATGAGTTTTGAGGGGTTAGTAGATGGGTATGAGGTCAGGATTCACGAGTGGCAGTGATGTGACCATGAGCATTTTGTTTATCGGTTGAAATTTTAAATCTTAGGCAGCCGGCTGCGGAAAGATAAATAATTGATTATTTAAAAAGTTTGTTTTAATCGAACGCGTGCCAACCGAGCGGTAGTGCTATGGGCTGGACTTATCAGTATATTTTTACTGTTGGTACAATTAAGATAACGCGAGCAAATGTCAAAAATAGTAGATGAGTTAATACTAAAGCTGCCAGTTGGAATAAATTATTACGATCAACGAATATAAACGAAAAGAAAACAGGACACCACGTAACCGATTGTAGTGAAATTAAAACAATAACTTAAACGAACTTAACCGGCGGCGTGCCTTCCTATCAACGATGATAAAAGAAGGACTTATAAATTTAAAATATAAAAAGACTCCAAAAATACGTTGCATAGTAACCGCGAAGTCCCGCTACTCACAATCGAATCCGAAAGATAGCTATCTAGAATTTTAAATATAGTATTAATTCGACCGCGATCCTCCAGAAATTCTTCGTCGGCGTGCCTTCCGATCAACGGTGATGTAAGAAGGGCTTTATTCATTAAAATGATTTTATATCATAAGCCTTAAAAACATATTCGTCGGCGTGCCTTCCGATCATCGATGATATAGAAAGGACTTAATCCAGCAATACGACTTGCTTGTCTCGAAAAAAAAGAATTCTGATCGTTTCTATCGAAAACTATGTAAAGAGAACAAAAAATAAACCCATTGGCCAACGAACGCGCGAACTAAAAATATAGAAAAAAGAAGAAGAAGAAGACCAATCACCCCATGCACACAAACAGCGTCACAAAAGAGATGAAAACAACACGAATTAGAAGAAATCCAATCACCCCATGTACACAAATAGCGACACAAAAGAGATGGAAAATAACACGAAAAAACAGGACTGCGCGTCCACACTGGCACCGCACTACTCAAAATTATCATCTTAAATTATTTTTCATCAAACTCCGGATTTTGGGGCATTTAATGAAATAAGACAGCTATTTAAGAAAAAAAAATTGCATCCTGTTTTGAATAACTTCGGTTAAAACAGGAACAGAAAAAAAATTTAGTACACCGATTTCCAAATGTATTGCTCTGAAATCTCCTGTACGTTTTCAGTCTGTATTCCTGATTTTCCTTAGTTGGCGGTAGTAACTTAAAGAGAATTATTAAAATATGTTTTATATAAAATAAAACATTCAAAATTTATCTAAAATTTTGCATTGACTGTTTTTTTTAAATATGAAGGACAATAGCTTATAGGACCTTTTTTTTTAAAAAAAAAAACTCTTGTTTTGTTGTCGCTTCTCGTTTTTGTAGATATTTCCAAAGAAATTTGTCTAGCTTTTCTAGTTATGGCATATATTAAAATATATAGAAGAATATATAAAACACTTATTTAATTTGAATGACATTGACAATTTAAATTTGAACTTTTTTAAATAAAAAAAAAACAATTTTAATTTCTTTTAAGTTATTTAAAAACTGTCGTCCATGTTTAGACTGAAGTGTAGATTGTCACCAATTATTATTATTGAGCTTGAAAACATATCAAATATTATGAAAACATACATTTTATGACTGCTTCAAAAATTTCCCGGGATCCCGGGAATTCCCGTGATTTCAAAAATATTTTTCCCGTTTCCCGGGAAATTCAAAACCCGGGAAAATTGGACGCCCTAAGTGACAACAACTCACAAAATTTTCAAATTAATCCTAAAATTTAAATCGGCCCAAAGACTCTTGTTTTTTACCATATCATATTTATTTAAATTGCTTTTCTTCCAGAGGCTTTACCTCAGCAACCATTGATTGGTCAAATGTTCAGTGTCTTTGGTGCAACTTCGTAGAATATTTTCTGATCTATTTGAAAAGTAATATTTTTTGCACGATAACAATTTTTACGCTATTTGATTTAACATCTTAAAACAAAACAAAAAAGTTTTTAGACTTTTTCCCATCGTTTATTTATTATTTGAGCAAATCTCTGATATTTCAGTCATCCCATTTTTTTTTTTTTTAATCCAGCTGAAACTTTTTTGATGCCTTTGGTATGATCAATCAATTCCCGGGAAACGAGAAATTTTGAACAAATTTCCCGGGAAATCCCGTGAAATTTGAAATTTAACGAAAATTATTCTAATCCTGTTTCTGATTAATCTTCTGCAACGAAATTGTATAGAACAACAACTTTAATGGTCAAAATGAGTGTGAGGATCAATTAATGGCTTGACTGCTTGTAAAAAATCATGCAACTTTGAAAAAATATATAAACTTCCTAATTTTTAAATCTTACAAATCGTTCCAAATGAAAAAAAAATATTATTAGTATTTTTGTTCAGAAGGATTTGGATACTGAAAATGTATGTGTTTGGTATAATGAAAATGTATGCTCCACAACCATAAAATTGCTTTTAAATTTATCTCAGTGACCATAAAGTTAAAATAAAAAAAAAAAACAAAAAAAAATCAACTTGTGAATAAATAAATAACCATTGAATTTACCTTAAAAATCTAATTTCAAGGGCTTTTTAACTTGAAAAACTATTTCATGAAATCATAACTCAAAGTTTTCAAATATTTGGAGCGAGTTTTTCAAATATAGAGTTGCATTCTTTGGGTATGTTTCATATGATACGAAGTTGTTTTTTAATGGTTTTTCATGGTTTTATGATATGATTTAAGTTATTTGGTATTCAGCCCAATAAATTAATTAGATTAAAATAATTTTGAGCATTAACAGTGGTTGAAATTTAACGATATTTTTTTCGAATATAATCCTCTTACGCCCTTGGTAGCTCACGTGCTTCATAAACTTATAACTTCAATCTGTAATTTCTCGAATACTAAGAAACAAATTCTTCTCACACAAACCTTTTTTAAAAATTTAATTATATCGGTTCAATTTCCATCCAACTTGTTCAAGGTAAAAAAGTCAAACAAATCTCAATGTTGATCTTGGCCGGAAGATGTAAATATCTTATTTTCAAATAATATTACAAAAAAAATTAAAAAGGTTGTCAAAAATAAAATAGTTTATCTTCATTCCATAACAGCGTATGTTTTGTGGTCCAACATATAAGCAAACAATATTCCTAGTTGCTGCATCAGAAATAAATATTATCTGAATTTAACCTTGACATGAAATTTGCAGACAAGCTGATTAGTTCAATATGAACAGTAGATGGAAATAAATAAAATCAAATCAGGTTCTCCAATTATTATATTTTGAATAATTTCAAAACATTGGTGCCAAAAAGGTAGGAAAATGTATACTTTTGCTTGTATTTCGGGAAACGGGAAATATTTTTTTCCGGGAATTCCCGGGACGGGAAATTGGACGCTCTATTTTGCACTGCCCCGGTTATGATTCGTTCAGCTGCCTCAGTTAAGCACGACCTAGTGCTTATGCGATTTTGAAAATATGGGAGACAATGGCTATAATTCTATGAAAAATCTTCCAAACATCGATAAATTACAGTGTTTTGGAATTGAGATGATGTCAGCTGTCCAATGCGATTATATTTACATGAAAATTTTCACAAAAATTTTTAGTTTTCCTGTATTTAAAAAATGATTTGTTTCTCAAAAAATACTCAATTTTTTTTTTTACTTTACGCTATACTGCTCACCATTGAAAAAACGGCTAATATCCACTTTTGGCAAAAACGAGATATTAGCACCAGGTGGTAGAGGACGTTCCAACGCATCTTCTGTAACTTGAAATTTACTGAAATAGTGTCTAGACTTGGCTGCCGATGCGAAAAACCAAACGGCTAATATGCCACTCTTATGGGAAATTACCTTGACGGAGATTTTGTGTCAAACAATAAAACGCGTTTTTCTCGGAATACTTGATTTGGCATAATAGCCGAATTTTCAATTAAGGGCAGTATAATGATCGGTTTTTTTATCATACATTTTGAGAGTAATTAAAAAACTAATGCTCAAAATATTCACAAAACTAAGTATTTGTTGAAGAATGCTCAAAATTGGAGTGCTTTGCAATATGTTTATCAAATATTTTTTTCATAAATTTCGAAAATTATAACACACATTTTAGCAAAACTCAAAATCATCCCTAAATTACGTATTTTCTGAAAAATACTAAACAATTTAGTATTTACAATTTTAGTATGAAATAACTTTTAAAAAACAAAAAAAAAAAGTTAGCAAAAAAAATTATCAAAAAATTTTTGTTAAAATAATAAAGTTGAGTTTTTTTTTTCATAAAAAAACAAAGCATTGTGAAAATTTTGAGTATCTTTTAAAGTAAGCAAATTTGTGTAGTAGCTTATGAAAAGTCCCAAACATTTCACACCAGTATTGCTTAAACTAAATTTTTTAGTATTTTTCCAGAAATCCGTAGTTTTGTGAAAATTTTAAGTATTTTCTAAAATGTATGAGAAAATCCCGATCACTTGATATCCATATTGTTAGTTTTCCATATTGAAAATTTCAAGTATTTTCAAAAATGTTTGAAAAAATCCCGATCACTTCATATCCATATTGTTAAAAACTTAAAGTTTGAGTTTTTTGTTTTAATAAAATACGTAGTCTTGTGAAAATTTCAAGCATCTTCAAAAATTTGCACTAATCATTGAATGAGTTATGAATTTTTGTATCAATACTCAAATACTGGTCGCAAAAATATTGTCAACTTCATTTTTTGATGTAAAATCGAATTTTCAATCAAATTACTCTAGTGAAATTTGGATTCAGTGCATCGTTTTCAAGATTTAGCCATATTTAGGTAACTTTTTGAAAATCTTCGGAGTTATTTTTATTTTTTAAATAAGTGCCAATGTCTGCCTACCTTTGAAAAGCTGAGGAAATTTCACCAACGTATCATATTTTAACATTGAAAATTGGACCATTAGTTGTTAAGATATCGACTTTGGAAAAAGGTGGATTGTTTGGGTGAGTCTTAGAAAACATCAACCTGCCTTTTTTTAATCATTGCATGGCAGTATCTCAGAAACTGAAGGTCGTATCAACAAAATTCAAAAAAAAAACATTACTTAATCCACCCTTAGGTGGTTGGTGCCTTCCTCACATTTAAAAGGTAATGCTATCTAAAATAGGGCGGACCTTTAAGTGTTCTATCAATTTGACTAATTATTCATCTCATTATTATTTCAGGGCACTTATGTGCTTACAACTTATGATAGCGTAGTCAAATCTGCAATTCAATTTGTGCCCGTTGGAAAGGCTTATTAATTATCTATCCAAAGATAGGTCGCATGATATATTTGGACAACGTTTTCATCAAAATACCTGAGATCTGGCCTCCAAAAAGTGTATAAATAACACTTAAGTGCTTATAACTTTTGATAGGGTTGGCAGATCTTTTATGTTTTGAATGCATTGGAAAGGTCTTTTGATTACCTATCCAACGACAGGTCGCATGATAGATCCGGATATCGTTTTCATCAAAATATCTGAGAACCGCCCTCCAAAAAGTGCATAAATATCACTTAAGTGCTTATAACTTTTGATCGGGTTGTCAGATTTTCAATGTTTTGGACGCGTTGGAAAGGTCTTTTGATTACCTGTTCAACGATAGGTCGCATGATAGATCCGGACAACGTTTTCATCATGATATCTGAGATCCGGCTTCCAAAAAGTACATAAATAACACTTAAGTGGTAATAACTTTTGATAGGGTTGTCAGATCTTCAATGTCTTGGACGCGTTGGAAAGGTCTTTAAATACCTTTCTAAAATGTATAACATGCCGGGTTTTCTTACAAAACCACCCTTTTTACAATCTTCCGGACTTTTGTTAAAATCGTTTTTTTAGCATAACTTTTGAAGTACTTAACTCAACTGCATAATTTTCAATACCGACTTATGGGACCCCAAGACGGATCGAATGACGCCAAAACGGACAAAATCGGTTTAGCCAATGTTGAGATAATCGAGTGACAATTTTTTGATCAACATCCCACCACACACACAGACATTTGCTCAGAATTTGATTCTGAATCGATAGGTGTACATGAAGGTGGGTCTAGGAGGTCTAATTGAGATGTTCAGTTTTCGAGTGATTTTATAGCCTTTCCTCAGTAAGGTGAGGAAGGCAAAACAAAGTATAGAGATATTTTAAAGTGGGCGTACATGTGCACTAATTTTATAAAAAATAATAACTGCGACTGTTTTTAAAAAAGTTGCCAAAAATGGCTATAACTTGAAAACTGTGATTGCAAATTCGATTTTACATCGAAAAATAATGTTGGAAATTATTGTGACAAATATTTCGAAAAAAAATCATTATTGATTCAAAAATTCATAACTAGGCCAAAGATTTATTGCACACTCTGGAAATTTCTGAAAAGTTGGCAGTTGATGTCCCCCAAAACATATCAGAAAATAAAAATAGTGTTATTTTTGCAAACCAAGTATTATTAACAAAATTTAAAAGCCACCAAATCAATTTTTGCATTATACCATTTTTTTAGTGTAGACCTTATATATATATAACTTTGCCAAAGACACCAAATCGATCAAAAAGTTAGAATTTTCATAAATCTTTTTTTTAATGGGCAGCTGCCTAATTTGCATAGAAAATTACATGGACAAACTCATGATGCAAAATGGCTTCTTTGGGCAAATCGAAGCAAGCAAAAAAAATTTAGCCTGATCAAAAAATACAAAAATTAGAATTATAAATAAGTCCGATTTGGTAGAAAATTGCTTATTTTTTATTGCATATTTTTTAAATGGTTGTTTGGTGCATTTTTTGCGAAAAGTGGAATTTAAACGAGTGTTTAATGATTTGTCTTATTTGAGAAGTCCAAAACAATATTTAAAAACTTTGCCCAGGATATCAAATTATTTAGAAAATCTAATTCCAAGACAGCTTTTTGAAATATTTCAATTGCCATTTAAATGTAAAACTGTAATTGTATGGAGACTTGTATGGACGAACTATTGATACGAAATGTCTTCTTTGGTCATATACAAATGCGTTTTGAAACTCCTAACCTCTGAACACATATCATTTTAAGAATACTTATTTTTTTTTTTTCAAATCTTGATGGTACTTAAATTGAAATCATTCCGACATGATCTGCCTCGTAAAGTTCTGCCTCCATTTCCAGACAGATGTCCTGTATGCATTGAAGCATCACTTTGGCGACCACTTTCCGTTCATCTTGGACATAAAACACTAAAAGTGAACAAATCCTTCTGAAGTTGCCCTCAAGGCGCATAAACTCACCTCACCCCCCTCCTCCCGCGTAATGGTGACAGATAGTGCAATATTCCAAAGTGGCGTTCGTTTTCCACCAACCGAAGCTCCCCGCCTTGGTGCCCTGATGCTATTCATGAGATTGTCCAACCCGTTTCTAGACTTGTGCATGTTTCGAGGAAGGTGTACCGAGTCGTCGCCAGGAACGAAGCTGACTTGTTCACGCTTGGGTGCATTTTATGGCGACCATGACCCACGTTCTTTGGGGGAAATGGGCTCCCAATTCCAACTGGGTGATTTAGTGACGGTGGTGGTTGCTTGCCACAAGTGCTTTGATGTCAAAAATTAGTTTAGAATGTTTAGATTTTTTTTAATTTAAGTTTATGTTTATCGACCGGTTCATTTGTCATAATTTTATGAAGTCAAAAGGTTTGTTTATTCTACTCCAAGCCAGTTCAAATTTGACAAAATACCACACGTGCCAAGAAAGCACACTTTCTCGAGGTAATGGTCATGATGATGCACGTATGCACCTCCGTACACCGGCGACCAAGCCAAAGCAAGATAAATGTAACGAATTATTTATTCAGCCCGAGCTCGTTCGGTTGTGTGCATTCCAAAATGCCATCAACGGCGTCGTCGTCGACGGTGCAAAACAAGAAGTGCAAGGACAAAGCCTTTCTGAATGTGTGAGTGTGTGTTTTGAGCTCAAGATAAACAATGGCGGAAAGCATTCACACTCTCACAATGACAAAAAGTCGCCACTTTGTTCGTTTAACTTTGGGTACTGGAAAAGGACAGAGGAAAAAAAGAATAAACAAAACACACCAACACACACACACAAACCCAGAACGTATGCAATAGATGTGAGATGAGACACATGCACGAGGTTGCTATCTGTTGGACGGCGTTGGAACGGGATGGTGTTGGGGGATTGTGCATTTATCTGAAGATCTACGTACTCAGTGTTGCGCCACACCTTATTTCATGCATAGCACAGTGTGGCAGAGGTGCGAAACGTGATGTCCTGGTGTGTTGTTGGCAGTGCCCCAAAACTTTTTCGAGCTTTCCACTTTGAGGAAGAAAAATGCGTTTTGGTTTTGTTCGATTGTAATTGTTTGTTTTGGGTGCTCTTTACAAGAATAAAAAAGTTTTCGAAGCATGGTGTGTACACTTTGCACTTGCATAACCAAATGAAAGCAACAACAAAACAGGTGCAAAGTTGATTCTATGCCAACATAAACGCAATAAATAACGTAGCAAGGTTACTCTTTTTTGGCTCTTGTTTGAGTAATTTTACCTTAATAATGTGAAAAATGTATTAAAATCAAATTACAAAATTTTATGTTATGTTTTTTTTCTGTTTAGATGATCTTTAGACAGAACTAAAGTGTAAATTAGCAACTCTCTACGAAATCGGCCGATTTCGCCAATTTTTTTTGTATTTTTTTTATTAAGCGCAAACTTTGTGAGGGCCTTCCCGATGACCAAAGAAGCTATTTTGTGCCATTGGTTCTCCCATACAAGTCTCCATACTCCTGTTACGTATTTTTCGATAGGAAACGTCAAAATTGTTTTTGCATGGAATTTCGACTTTTTTCCAAAAAATCACTATTTTTTCAAAAATTCATAACTCGGCGGCAGATTTTTTGACCATGTTTCTCTATGGCTCAAAAGTTGCGGGGTTTGTCCCCTAAAACATATCAAAAAATCTCGAAAATAAAAAAAATACGTATTTAAGGAAATTAAGTTTTTGTGGAAAAAAAGTTTGTCAAAAAATCTACAATTTTTTCCGTATACCTATTTTTTCTCAACAGTCCTCAACAATACCTACAACTTTGCCGAAGACACCAAATTGATCAGAAAATTCACTCAAAAGCTACAGCTGTTTGAATATGTACGTACCATTTTTGTATGAACAGTTGCCAAAATTGTATGGAGACTTGTATGGGAGAACCAATGACACAAAATAGCTTCTTTGGTCATAGGGAAGGCCCCCGCAAAGTTTGAGCCAAATAAAAAAATACAAATAAAATCCATTTCCGGTTTTGATAAGGAATTGCTCAAATGTGTAAATACCAACATTCCCAGCACAGTATAAAAATTGTTATCGCACAATTCTTATGAGAGAGTAAAACAATTACAATTCAAACTATGGAATAAGTAAAATCATTCAATCATAGATCGAGTAATTTAACTTAAAAAAACAAATGAGAAGAGGTCTTTATATCAAAAACCAAAACCAAACCAAAAAAAAATAGAGAGCACGACAACGCATTAAGTGATTCTGATGGACCAAAAATCAAATTTTTAACCCTCCATGAATTCTTGTATTTTGGACAGCTGCCGAAATTTGTAATTGTGGTTGGAATGGAAAGTCCACGCATCCTTCCTCGCCTGTAGATTCTTTGAAATGTGTCCCGTTCCTAGAATCCTCTCTGTGGTTAATGCAAGTGACTTTGTCGAAGGCACAAACATTTTAACTCGCAATCCAAGCCTTCTACGACCAATTTTAGGGAAAGCTCCTTTCACCTTTAAGTAAATTGTAATATTTTGATTTTTTTTTTTTTTTGAAAAGAATTGTATTGTTTCAAAAAATGATACCTCGGTCAAAGATTTTTTGCCCATTCTGGAAATTTCTGAAAAGTGTTTGATGTAAATTGTTTTTTTTTTTGCAAATCAAGCTTTAGTAACAAAAAGTGAAATAAAAAATCACCAAAAATGTTTACTGGCGTTGCTTTTCTAGACACACAGTAAAAACAATCAAGGGGTAAATCTTCTATGTCAGAAAAAATGTGTAGTTTTTCTCTGAAAATGTTTAATTTTACAACTTTTCTGGTGTAACGTTACTTTTCCAGTCTAAATTGGGGTAAAATTACATCATTAAAGAGGTAATATTCAACCTTCTAAAATAACAACTTCCAAATTTGCACAATTTTTAACTGTGCAACGTGCATAGACAAAAAGTTTTTAACAGTTTTTGGCACAAAGGTTTGATTACGAATTTGCAAAGGTTTTATTTTTCCGATTTATATCGTACTTTGCAGGTTCGTTAACAGAACAGCAAATTTGATCAACTTCTTGTACATGCGGGGTTTACTGGCGCTCGGGCCACCACGGACCAAATTTTCTCGCTCCGGCAGGTCCTCGAGAAATGTCGTGAGTACAACGTGCCCACACATCACATCTTCATCGATTTCAAGGCAGCGTACGATACAGTCGACCGCGAACAGCTATGGCAGATCATGCACGAGAACGGATTTCCGGACAAACTGACTCGGCTGATCAAGGCTACCTTGGATCGTGTGATGTGTCACGTGCGAGTGGCAGGGGAGCTAGCGGACCTCTTCCGATCGCACCAAGGGTTACGACAAGGTGACGGCTTATCCAATGCGCTGTTTAACATCGGACTTGAGGGAGTTGTGCGAAGAGCGGGTATAGACACGAGAGGCACGATTTGCAACAGGACAGTCCAACTTCTTGCTTATGCGGACGACATTGACATTATAGCAAGAGACCTAGAGACGGTGAAAAGGGTTTACACCGCCTTAAAGACGCAAGCAAGACGGATTGGATTGGCCATGAATACGACGAAAACAAAGTACATGAAAGGGAGGGGCTCAAAGGACGTTGACCCCCCAAGACTCACCCCTTTAGCTGTGGATGGTGATGTGCTGGAGGAGGTGAGCGAATTCGTGTACTTGGGATCGCTGGTAACGGCCGACAACGACACCAGCTTAGAGATCCGAACTCGTATCCACTCCGCGAATCGCGCCTACTTTGGATTACGGAAAACCTTGACATCTGATCGAGTGCAACGCGCCACGAAGCTGACCCTGTACAAGACACTGATTAGACCGGTTGCCCTCTATGGCCATGAGACCTGGACGCTGCGGCAAGAGGACGAACGAGCCCTTGGAGTTTTCGAACGGAAGGTGCTGCGAACGATCTACGGTGGAGTACGTACAGCTCAGAACGAGTGGCGAAGGCGCATGAACCACGAACTGCACGCGCTGCTGGGAGAACCGACAATCGTTACCCTGGCGAGAATCGGGAGGCTCAGGTGGGCCGGCCATGTCGCGAGGATGGACGAAGACCATCCTGTCAGGATGCTCTTTGACCGCGCGCGACCCGATGGCGGCACAGGCCGAAGAGCAGGAGCACAGCGTGCACGATGGGGAAATCAGATCGAGGCGGACCTAAGAAAGATCTGCAACCTAGGAGACTGGCGAGCTGCAGCCCAGAACCGAGCAACATGGAACAACCTTCTTGATACAGCACGGGCACCGCGTATGGTGTTCTAAGCTGATTGGTATGGTATGTATCTTGTACATGCCGTCGTCCCTCAAGGTAGCATTTTGGGTTCAGATTTATACAATATGTTTTCTTCCTTCTTGTCTGATTTGCCCCCAGGATGACAGAAATCACTTTTTTTTGCTGATGGTACAAGCATCTACACCAAATGTACCGTCAGTGGGGGTGACTATGGGTCAAAAAAACGATACACCTCTCGTAATTTCTTAATAAAAAAAACAATTTAAATATCAACGAAAATCTTTCAACGTAGATGTGTTCTTAGATTACTAACATTTTTCTAAAATATGGTGGATTTTGATGAACACTACCTTAAATGCCAATAGTTTGAAAATTGACCCAATCTCAACCCTTAGAGGGGGTGACATAGGGTCAAATGAAACTTAAATGATGCTCCAATACAATGATATGGTAAAAACAAGTCATCCAACAGCGTTTCTTGTTCGAGGGAATCGTATTGACATGCTACAATGTTTGAAGTGGAGATTTTCAACCATTTGGGTAGTTTTTGAGCAATTCTAACAAAAATATTAGAAAAATGATTTTTCGAGAGGCCTAAAACGTACCTCAACTTTAGACAGCTGCCAAAATAACAGGATTTGTTCTAGGAACGAGATTTTTTTAGCGAAGTCTTCTTATGATGTCCCCTACACAACTCTTTAAACAGAATTTAGTTTCATTGAGAAGAATCTGAGAAATTGTAAAATCCGTAAAAAATCGCTTTGACCCAATCTCACCCCCAGACCCAATGTCACCCCCACTGACGGTAACAAAAAAGCTTGAATATTTTCAATTCTTATTTGAAAAAAAAAAATGAAAATTGTTCCTTCAAGTAATGCTTTAACATACAAGGATCACCTTTAAGGTATACTGGTTAAATGTAACAAATATATTAAATGTTTGTATTCACTTATAAAGAAGAATTCTGAACCAAATTCAAGATTAAACTGTTGATTTTTAAACAAATTTTTAGATCTGCCATTCTTTGTGCTATGCCAATCTGGACAAGCTGTTGCTTTACTAGGAAGAAAAAACTTCAGAGGATTCAGAACTAAATTCTAAAAACTAACTTAATCCACCTATGTGGTTGATGCCTTCCTCACATTTTACCAACAATGGGTAATATGCGTGGTTTGGACAAATATTTCAGCTATTTTTTTAGATCTAGAAAAATACTGGACTCGTTGGAAAGGTCTTTCAATTACCTAACCAACGATGGGTCGGATGTTGGATCCAGACATCGTTTACATACATTTAAGTGAAATCCGGCTTCAAAAAAGTACAAAAATATCACATAAGTGGTCTTAACTCGAGACAGGGTTGCCAGATATTCAATGTTGTGGACTCGTTTGAAAGGTCTTCTAATAACCTAATCAACGATGGGTCAGACGATGGATCCGAACATCGTTTACATACATTTAAGTGAGATCCGGCTTCAAAAAAGTACATAAATATCTCTTAAGTGGTCATAACTCAAGACAGGGTTGCCAGATCTTCAATGTTGTGGACTCGTTGGAAAGGTCTTTCAATTAACTAACCAACGATGGGTTGGAAGATGGATCCGGACATCGTTTACATACATTTAAGTGAGATCCGGCTTCAAAAAAGTACATAAATATCACTTAAGTGGTCATAACTCGAGACAGGGTTGCCAGATCCTCGATGTTAAGGACTCGTTGGAAAGGTCTCTTGATTACCTAACCAACGATGGGTTGGATGATGGATCCGGACATCGTTTACATACATTTAAGTAAGATCCGGCTTCAAAAAAGTACATAAATATCACTTAAGTGGTCATAACTCGAGACAGTGTTGCCAGATCTTCAATGTTGTGGACTCGTTGGAAAGGTCTTTCAATTACCTAACCAACGATGGGTTGGATGATGGATCCGGACATCGTTTACATACATTTAAATGAGATCCGGCTTCAAAAAAGTACATAAATGTCACTTAAGTGGTCATAACTCGAGAAAGGGTTGCCAGATCTTCAATGTTGTGGACTCGTTGGAAAAGACTTTCAATTACCTAACCAACGATGAGTTGGATGTTGGATCCGGACATCGTTTACATACATTTAAATGAGATCCGGCTTCAAAAAAGTACATAAATGTCACTTAAGTGGTCATAACTCGAGAAAGGGTTGCCAGATCTTCAATGTTGTGGACTCGTTGGATAGGTCTTTCAATTACCTAACCAACGATGGGTTGGATGTTGGATCCAGACATCGTGTACATACATTTAAGTGAGATCCGGCTTCAAAAAAGTACATAAATATCACTTAAGTGGTCATAACTCGAGACAGGGTTGCCAGATCTTCAATGTTAGGGGCTCGTTGGAAAGGTCTTTCAATTACCTAACCAACGATGGGTCGGATGATGGATCCGGACATCGTTTACATACATTTAAGTGAGATCCGGCTTCAAAAAAGTACATAAATATCACTTAAGTGGTCATAACTCGAGACAGTGTTGCCAGATCTTCAATGTTGTGGACTCGTTGGAAAGGTCTTTCAATTACCTAACCAACGATGGGTCGGATGATGGATCCGGACATCGTTTACATACATTTAAATGAGATCCGGCTTCAAAAAAGTACATAAATATCACTTAAGTGGTCATAACTCGAGAAAGGGTTGCCAGATCTTCAATGTTGTGGACTCGTTGGAAAGGACTTTCAATTACCTAACCAACGATGGGTTGGATGTTGGATCCAGGCATCGTGTACATACATTTAAGTGAGATCCGGCTTCAAAAAAGTACATAAATATCACTTAAGTGGTCATAACTCGAGACAGGGTTGCCAGATCTTCAATGTTGTGGGCTCGTTGGAAAGGTCTTTCAATTTCCTAACCAACGATGGGTTGGATGATGGATCCGGACATCGTTTACATACATTTAAGTGAGATCCGGCTTCAAAAAAGTAAATAAATGTCACTTAAGTGGTCATAACTCGAGACAGTGTTGCCAGATCTTCAATGTTGTGGACTCGTTGGATAGGTCTTTCAATTACCTAACCAATGATGGGTCGGATGATGGATCCGGACATCGTTTACATGCATTTAAGTGAGATCCGGCTTAAAAAAGTACATAAATATCACTTAAGTGGTCATAACTCGAGACAGGGTTGCCAGATCTTCAATGTTGTAGACTCGTTGGAAAGGTCTTTTAATTACCTAACCAACGATGGGTCGGATGATGGATCCGGACATCGTTTACATGCATTAAAATGAGATCCGGATATATGTGAAAACACATTTTTATACATAACTTTTGAACTAGTTATCGAAACTTCAAACAATTCAATAGCGATGTATGGGACCCTAAACCAAGTCGATTGCAACTGGTTTGATCAAAATCGGTTCAGCCAGTGCCGAGAAAACTCAGTGAGAATTTTAGTCACATACATACATACACACACACATACACACACACATACACACACACATACACACACACATACACACACACATACACACACACATACACACACACAGACATTTGTTCAGTTTTCGATTCTGAGTCGATATGTATACATGAAGGTGGGTCTTTGAGCTTTTAATAAAAAGTTCATTTTTAGAGCAGGATTATAGCCTTACCTCAGTGAGGAAGGCAAAATGATTCTGATACTTCCTCCAGTGAACTTCATCAATTAGTTGAGGTTGACACTTTGGATTTGGATGGACCTCTGTGCAATCTACTACATTCATCAATATTGATTAGAAAGAACAAATTCTTACAGAATGCTTTCTTCGGACTGTCTGCGCTAGTGTTCGAGTAGATTGGATTAGATTAGAGTAAGTGTGAATTATGTTAGCCTTGCGATCTTTCTCATCATAGTGCTCATGGAAAAGACTTGAGAGCTTTTGTTAATTTGATTTGGTTAACCGCGGTGGATTTTCTTGAAATAATTCGAACTGTCAAAAATCCACCAAAGCATCTACCGGTAGATACTTTTCTACCACAGATTTTTGTGCGATCAATGCTTATCCTCCAAATAAAGTTTAAGACATCGAGTTTGTGAGATGACTTAAATTTGATAACATTTTTTTACAATCATTACTATCGACTGATGTTTTAAAAACTAACAAAAATAATAATGATGCCATAATTTTTAATTTTATTTAGTTAACAAATATCTCCAATATCGAGGAGTTAACAAATTTTGCTGTTTTTTATTTCAAAAATGTCACACAAAATAAAAGTATTGACCACTGTTGAATCTTTATAAGCTATTTTTGTATGATAGTTAATCAAATTATTTAGCCCCAAGTCAAGCTGATTTTACCATAACTTTTTTTATTTTAAGACTTTGAAATCATGTTGAAGCATGAATTGATGTAGCAAACACAAAGGAACCATCGAATTCGTGTGCTACCCTGAGGGAAGCAAAGAGTTTTTGTTGCACAAAACATCTCTGACGTTCGTCCTTCCTTCAGTAATTGTTTGATCACCACTTCGGTCGTTTTAAAACCCAATACTGTTAAAATAAACATTTGTTCCATCTCACAAACCACCTCCACATGCCATGAATAAATTCGAAACAATTCTATCCAAAGTTCGGTAAACCGCTCTTACAGCGTCACCAAAAGCTCCCGAAAGCACTCTGCTCAGCTTCGTCCTACCTCCCACCCTTGCCCAGTGTCTGTTTGGTTAAAACCAGGGTGCTTCCGGGGTGTCAACTCGATTCCAATTTAAAACGAAACAGCCACCATCCAACCGACCGGGCTGCACCACTTGAACAGCGTTTGACTTTAATACCCTCTCGGTAAGTTTTACCGAATCCGACGACGACATCGAAGCTAAATCCTTGCTGGCAAGAGGTTATGTACCAACGCCATCCGCCTGGCAGGGCAACCAGAGAGGGGGTTATTTTAGATGAAAAGGTGATTGTGGGGATTGTTAAAAAAAAACAGCTGTAATTTCAATAAATAAACTGCACTTTTTGAATTTTTTTAAATTATCAAAAAAAAAATCATTAAAAGGTTGTCTTTTTTAAATTTTTTAACCACAAATCCCGATGTCCCAATTTCCCCCTAACTTCCACCGATCCTCCAGATATTGAAGAGCTGGTCCTGTAGAGAGCGAAAACACGTGCGGGAATATCCCTGTTTGTCTTTGTTTGACCCTGCAGCGTTTTCCTTCCACGTTTTCCTCCCGTTCAGCCGTCAGTGTGCTTTCAAGTGCGGGATTAGAGAACAAAAACATGTGACGGGTTTTTTTTGTCCAAAGAAGCGAAAAAAAAACTCATGAAAGCTGGTTCGCCTGTTTTGAAAAAGAAAAAAAAAAGTTTGCCGATATGCGCTTTTCCGCTGTCGTTTTGTATTTGCCTCGAACACGTTGGGTTTTGAACGGTTTTCGGGGTGACCCCAAAAGCCGGGACATCCACACGGTTTGAGCGGGAACTGAGCCTGGAAAGTGTTGGCAGTTTATTTCGCTTTTTGTGTGTGTGTTTTGTTCGCTGCTCCTCATCCATGTTTGCACCAGGCAAAGCTTTATTGCACACACGTCAGTGGCAGTTGTGGGGATTTGTTTCTCGATTTTTGGATGAAACGGGTGTGGAAGAGTCGGGGGGATCAATGTTTCGCACGTGAAACTGGATTTGTATTTTTTACAGCTCAATGATGTTTTTCAATCGAGCAGGGCCGGTTTATGCCGGTTTATGCAGTTCAAAATTAGAAAAAGGCAATGAAAATCGTGCAAACAGTTGATATTATTGATTCCGTTTGGAGGGATCCAAAAAATGTCTGGTATTGTCTGCACCGGGAAGTTATTGGAAAGTTTCTTAAAATTGTCGGTAGTTTTGTAATTGACTAAGGACATAATAATTCATAAATGATTCAAGTAATAAGTAGGAATTCAGGTAATTTGAAATGTTTATTTCATTATTTTGAAGGTGTTAAAATATGCTAAACTCGACTTAATAATAATTAATAATAACACTTAAAGATAGTTTGATCAATATGCTTTTTCTGCTCTTTCAAGTTCAATTGAAATAAATTAACAGTTTTGATATTAAACAAGCATTTTTATTAGTTTTGATTTTTTTTAAAGGTAATGTTTATTAGCGTTTTAACGATGCTCCAACTCTTAAACATCATTTCGGACAATTTCAGCACATAGATGAATTGGGACACCATATTTTTGCATAATATTTTGATATTTTGATTTTATTTTGAGCGCTAAGAAACTCTAGAATTTTGAATAAATGCTCAATTTACATGCATTGTTGTTGTTGATAATTTATTTATTTCTGGAATATTTTGGTTGATTTTTTTCAAGTCAACCGAAAATCGCTTACCCAAAGATTCACAATTTTTCTACGCACTTTAGTGTTATTTTAATGCCAAATATAAAAAGGTAATTCTCCGCCAACTCACACAGCAATTGCCCCAACCCCTCATCGATTTACGTGAAACTTTATCCTAAGGGGTAATTTTTGTCCCTGAACACGAATCCGAGGTCCGTTTTTTGATATCTCGTGACGGAGGGGTGGTACGGCCCCTTTCATTTTTTAACATGCGAAAAACAGAGGTGTTTTTCAATAATTTGCAGCCTGAAACGGTGATGAGATAGAAATTTGGTGTCAAATGGTCTTTTATGTAAAATTTTCATAGACGCCCGATTTGATGGCGTACTCAGAATTCCGAACAAACGTAGTTTTCATCGAAAAAAAACACTAACACTCCCATTTTGTGTAACTCGACTGTAAAAAAATGGAACATGTCATTTTATGGGAAATTTAAGTACTTTTCGAATCTTCATTGACCAAGAAGGGTAATTTTTTCATTTAGAATTTTTTTTTTTTAATTTCTTATTTTTGCTAACTTTGCAGGGATATTTTTCAAAGTGAAATATTGTTTTACAAAATTGTAGAGCAGACAATTACAAAAATTTTGATATATAAACATGAAGGGTTTGCTTACATTTATCGTGATGTTTATCACGAGTTATCGCGATTTTACGATTTTTTGTTGAAAAAGTTGATCGTCGTCGATCATGGCCGATCATCGTCATCCGCGACAGACACAGACGACGAAACAAAGAGAAACATAAAAAAGTACTTTTTTCAAAACTTTTTTTTCCTTGACATCCTTGACTGATTAAAAAAAGAATTTGGATTGAATATAAAGTTTACTAACTACTTAGTATAAAAGTTTATATAACTCCGGAAATTCTAAATAAAACTTATCTAAACTTAATTTTGCAAACTTTTAATTCAACTAAATGTCAATATATTACCATATAATTGCTAAATAAACATTTTGGAGTGGGTATAACACCGTTTTGGGGGGGAATATTTTTCGTATCAACCCGGAATTACGTCGGAAAATCCGCCGGCATCCGAACCGGTCCACGATTCACAAGTCAACCTATGTGGAATCGGAAAGGGCATAAAATTTCCGATTTTTTGATACCCATACATTTAGGTTTTCTTTAAAACCTACGTTTTTAAATACCTGGGCAAAAAGTAAGTTTGATCCACGAGAACAAAAATTACGAAATTCCATACATTTTTGGCAGGTTGCTCAAACGAAACCATAACAACGTTTTTGCTTAGGTATTTAAAAACGTAGGTTTTAAAGAAAACCTAGATGTTTGGGTATCAAAAGATCGGAAATTTTATGACCTTTCCGATTCCACATAGGTTAACTTGTGAATCGTGGACCGGTTCGGATGCCGGCGGATTTTCCTACGACGTAATTCCGGGTTGGCACGAAATTCCAACGAAAAATCTATTCTATCGATACAAATACCCCCAAAACGGCGTTATACCCACTCCAAAATGTTTATTTAGCAATTATATGGTAATATATTGACATTTAGTTGAATTAAAAGTTTGCAAAATTAAGTTTAGATAAGTTTTATATAGAATTTCCAGAGTTATATAAACTTTTATACTAAGTAGTTAGTAAACTTTATATTCAATCCAAAATCTTTTTTTAATCAGTCAAGGATGCCTATTTGGAGTTGGGAGACTGGATTTATGGTGATTTGTCAACAAATAACATTATTTATGTTAATTTTTCGAAAGGTGTACAAACTTTTTTTGCACCTTTTTTATTTTCGTAATAGTATTTGTTATATAACTTTTTATAGAAAACATCTTTTCATGAGCTTTTTGTAGCAAAATGTTTGGCATGAGTTTCTGAACAAAACGTAGTACTAGGTTCCTGTCAAACTTTAAATTTTTTACATGTTTCATCACAAAATGTGCATAGTGCCCAAGGGGTGTAAATACTTTTTTTACATACTGTATACATATCAACATTTTTGTAATTGTCTGCTCTACAATTTTGTTGAGATGAAAAATTCCGCTCTAAATAAAAAAATACCCTTCTGAGTCAATGGAGATTAAAAAAAAACATTACATTTCCCATAAAATGACATGCTCCAAATTTTTTACAGTAGAGTAACGTAAAAAAAAGAGAATTTTTAAAACTTTATTAGTGTTTTTTTTTGATGAAAAATATGTTTTTTAGGAATTCTGAGTACGCCATCAAATCGGGCGTTTAATTTTACATAAAAGTCCCTTCGACACCAAATTTCTATCTCATCACCGTTTCAGGCTGCAAATTATTGAAAACACCTCTTTTTTCGCATGTTAAAAAATGAAATGGGTTGTACCGTCCCTCCGTCACGAGATATCAAAAAACGGACCTCGGATTCGTGATCAGGGACAAAAGTTACAGCATAGAACAAAGTTTCACGCAAATCGAAGAGGGGTCGGGGCAACTTTTCCCGATTTCGTGTGAATTGGTAGAGAATTACCTTGAATAATTACAAAAATGTAAGCTGTGTAATTGTCTACAATTTTCAGTTATCAGTTTGGCTGGATGCTTAAATTACAAATCTTTAACATTACTTACTGAATCGAACAGAATATTTCGAAATAGTTCCGTTCACCAACATTGAGAAATGCAGCATATATGCCTAGGCATCGTGTATTAAAAAATAGAGTTGATTTGTTGACACCTAGAAAAAATCATTCAAAATTGATTAATTAAAAGGCTGCATCTCAGCGACCATCATCAAAGTTGATAAAAAAAACTTTTTTACAAAAACCTAGATGCAGAAAATATTAGATATCAAATATAAAAACAAATTGTATATTTTGTAGTTTTTAAATATTAATGATGAAAAATTGAAAACAAACAATTTTTGGAATTATTAAAAAAAAATTTTTTTAGACTTAACACATGATGGATGTTTTAAGAAAGGTTATTTTTTTTTTTTGAAAATAGAGTTTGAATTAAATTTTTTTAGTCACTTCCTTAATCTAGACCAGACCCGAAAAACGAAATCTTAAATGTAATTTCTAAAAGCTCTTGCAAATTATATTTAAAAATATTGTTCCTTGGTCCTGGTCAAGGTTAAGGAAGAAACAAAAAAAAATTATTTCAAACTCTATTTTCAAAAAAAAAAATAAACTTTCTTAAAACATCCATCATGTGTTAAGTCTAAAACATTTTTTTTTTTTTTTTCAATAATACCAAAAATTGATTTAAACAAAATGGGAAATAAAAATCTTTAAGCTTAAAATAATTGTTAATCTGAAATCTTCGGCAATTTCAAATCCTGAAAAAATAATATTATATTAAAGTCTTCCGTATTTCTTCTGGGTACAGTGGACTCTCTGGCTGTCGATCTTCTTGAAATCAATAATGCTCTATCTGTCAATACATTTTTCAGTCCCTTAAAATAGATTGCTTTGATTTTGATAAATCCCGCTCTCGACGGCTCCTTCAATATCGACAACAAGAGAGTCCACTGTATTAAGTTTGAAAATTTCTATATTCAGCAATATCTTTCTAACACCTTTAATAATTTCCATTGACTTAATATTGCTTGAAAAATAATCCCATTCTATTTGAAATAAGTTCCATAATGAACATTGAATTCAAGATTTTATTTCATTTATTTTCAGGCACATAGGATAAACATAATCTGTATATTTGAATTCATAAATCTTCGTTTAGATATATTTTAGAGGTTACACTTTTCGAAGTAATCCAAATTTCAATTTATTTGGTTAGACTAGTCAAACGATACAGTATATGATTTAAACAGACATTTGAAAAGCACGAACTTTTAAATTAATAACACAAAAAAAATATTTGGCTTCAAAAGCTATACAAACGTATGCTGTCAACGCTTCTCATTGCTTTTGTTATAAAAAAAATCATGAACCTAATGCAGTTATGCAGTATTTAGGCATCGAAACTAACTTAGAGAATCAAAATCGACCAATGCTAGACCATCGGATTCTGAAACGTAAAAAAAGCATACCTAACTCCACAACCCTGCTTCCTATAAATAAGTTCTGCAATTTTCCTGCATTCCCAGAAAAAAAACTAGCCCAATTCGCAGCGATACCATAAAGTTTGCCTCCTCACTAGCCCAATTACGTGCATCTGTTTACCCCCGAAAAAGGCACTCTACCCAGCACGATGGCACCGGTTAAATTGCTCGAAGCTGCTGCCTTTTCCCTTTCCATGGTGCTAGCTAGTTCTTCAGGCTGGAAAACCGAAAAACTGCATCCTTTCAGATTTCTGCAAACTTGGAGCAGCACCGCGCTGTTTGTAGTAGACACGTGGCTGTGCCGTATATGGCCAAAGGGCGTTTCGCTTCAAAAGATAAAGGCAACGACTTATTATTAATACCAGACGAACTGTGCCAGATGTGTTGGACAGCCCCTCCGAGAATGGGGGGCTCCGTCGTCGGTGCGCCCGGCCTAGGACGGGGAAAGGGCACGGTGGGATTAAATGGGAATTTTTAGTGTAATAAAATTGAATTGTTGAGAGTGATTTAATTTTGATTTCTTTAAAAATTAAACAAAATTAATTGCCAGCAGAAAATTTATTGAATACATCGAACATAACATCACCTCAAAAAAATCAACTGTGCTTCTGAAGTCGACATCGGAGACGACTACGGGTTCCTGTCTGGAGTCGACGGCACACCATGGGAACCGTCGTCTGGTGGCGTCGTTTGCCGCCGCCATCGTCCCGGCCAAGTTCTCACACTACAATGAAGACAGATAGTGCCTCATGAGCGATCTATTTCAATGTGAGATCTAAATTTATAAAGAAGCAAAATGGCTTGGGAGGGAACATTTTTCTTCTGAGGACTTTTCATTTCTTTTTTTTTTTTCATCTGTTATTTTCAACTTGGACTGCCGGAACGATTAGGGAGCGGCCCCGAGGAGGGTTCAATTTTTACTGGAAACATTTGTTATGTGCTTTATCCTTATTTCCTGATTTCCGGGCCATCCTTTGTAGTGCTGCTCTCCAGACTTGAGGTTGGAGTGTGCACATGCGGTTCCGGGCCATCTAGACGGTACAATAAAGTGCCTCGCCAATTCATCATTTGGTGGCGGCTGCACTGCATCGTTGCACTTTATATAAAGCCAGAATGTGGCCGGCGATACTTCATGGCGAAATTAAATAAACCATTGACTTGGGAAGCAGAATGAAGCATAATCTTTTGAGTTATTGTTCTGTCGCTTTTCCGTAATTTTCATGATTAAAAGGAGGCTTTATTGTGGATTTGTGAAAGGACGTTCTTCTGTTTGCTCTCTTTGTGTAAAAAAGAATTTATTTCATCCTCAACTCATTCATCCAAACTTGAGTAAATCCTGACGAATTTGTCGGAGGGTTCACAAATTAATTTCAGAAGGTGACTCTCCTACATCCCATGTGATTTCGGTCCCACCAAATTAAAAAAAAATTCAGATCTCATTCTCATCTCATTCTCATCTCATTCGCATCTCATTCTCATCTCATTCTCATCTCATTCTCATCTCATTCTCATCTCATTCTCATCTCATTCTCATCTCATTCTCATCTCATTCTCATCTCATTCTCATCTCATTCTCATCTCATTCTCATCTCATTCTCATCTCATTCTCATCTCATTCTCATCTCATTCTCATCTCATTCTCATCTCATTCTCATCTCATTCTCATCTCATTCGCATCTCATTCTCATCTCATTCTCATCTCATTCTCATCTCATTCTCATCTCATTCTCATCTCATTCTCATCTCATTCTCATCTCATTCTCATCTTTTCTCAGTTTACATTTTTTTTCATCGAATTGAACTGAAAAAGATTAGTTTTTTTTTCAGTTTAATATGCGAATTTGTTATATTTCTCAAACATTGCTTTAATGATTTCATTCCTTAAAAAAAACGTGTAAGAAAACATGGTGCTACGCAAGAATTTGTTTTTGAAAAGGTACCATAGCCAAAAATTTAACTGATTGAATAAATTTCCAAGCAACTTTCCTCCAAAGTTTTTTTTTACGACGAAAATCCTCTTTATTAGCGACCATGTTCTTCAGTGGACTAATTTCCCGAGTTTTTTGGCTCTTTTCGACGACTTTCGCCAGTCACTCATTAATCACATTTGAAAATTTAATTATCCGTGAACCCGTTACGTTTAAATTGCGAAGAAGCGAAGCAAGGAAGTAACCCCGTAGACGTAGCAAATTAATAAAACCTTTTCCTCAATTGAAAATTCGCCACTTGACCAGAGTCCTAGGGCGCGCCACCAACTATGAACTGTGCTAGCCCAACATCGTCCCAAACCCAAAAAGTCAAAAGAAATTGACCCCTCAAAAGGATACGCAAAATTACGAAAGGATAAAGAACCGGGAAATGAATATTAATGAGCAAAAAGTTTTGCCACCATCAATTAGTGTGTGCTCACCGACCGGGCCAAATCGAATTAGAATTTTTCGAGGCCCAGTGGAGCACGGAGGAAAAATGTTTAATTCTGAAAGCTCGGAGGCTCATTTGCCACGTGGCGCGAAAAACAAACTGACACCGTTGACGTCAGACGGTCCTTCGCCGTGTCGGTGCAAATCGAATTCCGTCAAATCCCCGCTTTTCTGGCGGCGTGGAAAATGCTTTTGAATTGCGCCACCTCGTACCAAAGAAAGCACAAAAAGCTGTCAGCAGCGCAAATTAATTCGATTTCCATTTGCCGGTCGCTGAATAGGGGGACATCCTCTGTCACTGGAGAAAGGGGAATACAAAGAGGAAGCAGAAAGCAAAATTGTGATGGGCGTTCTTTATTTTCCTTGTTACATTTTTCTTAAAAGAATCATTTATTGAATCATATGTCTCATTTTGTCTCATTTTGTCTCATTTTGTCTCATTTTGTCTCATTTTGTCTCATTTTGTCTCATTTTGTCTCATTTGTCTTATTTTGTTTCTTTTGTTTCATTTTATCTCATTTTGTCTAATTTTGTCTCATTTATTATATTTTATCTAATTTTAAAACTTTTTCATATTTTATCTCTAATGACGCATTCTGTTTTATTATCATTTATAGTGTTTTTTAGTTTTTTACTAGCTCATTTTTCATTTGGGAAATTTTGTTTAATTTTTAGAATTTTGTTAAAGGTCCTATGGAATATGAAGAACAATAGCTTAAAGAACAATTTCAAAACTAGTTATAGTTTTTTATAATTTTATCATTTTATCATTTTATCATTTTATCATTTTATCATTTTATCATTTTATCATTTTATCATTTTATCATTTTATCATTTTATCATTTTATCATTTTATCGTTTTATCATTTTATCATTTTATCATTTTATCATTTTATCATTTTATCATTTTATCATTTTATCATTTTATCATTTTATCATTTTATCATTTTATCATTTTATCATTTTATCATTTTATCATTTTATCATTTTATCATTTTATCATTTTATCATTTTATCATTTTATCATTTTATCATTTTATCATTCTATCATTTTATCATTTTATCATTTTATCATTCTATCATTTTATCATTTTATCATTTTATCATTTTATCATTTTATCATTTTATCATTTTATCATTTTATCATTTTATCATTTTATCATTTTATCATTTTATCATTTTATCATTTTATCATTTTATCATTTTATCATTTTATCATTTTATCATTTTATCATTTTATCATTTTATCATTTTATCATTTTATCATTTTATCATTTTATCATTTTATCATTTTATCATTTTATCATTTTATCATTTTATCATTTTATCATTTTATCATTTTATCATTTTATCATTTTATCTTTTTATCATTTTATCATTTTATCATTTTATCATTTTATCATTTTATCATTTTATCATTTTATCATTTTATCATTTTATCATTTTATCATTTTATCATTTTATCATTTTATTATTTTATCATTTTTTGTCTTTTATGGTGCTACGTGGATAGCCTTTGCCCCTTATCTGCCACGTTGCAACATCAGCATGTCACCACCAGCAGCACAGTTGGGAGAATCAGGTCGAGAAAATTAGATTTGCCTAGCCCACCACCGACAGTGTCGTCGCTGGGTGTAGAACGTTTGACCCGAGAGTCGTTCGGTAGGATCCAGCCGGCAAAAAAAAAACCCACGTGAAGTTTCTCCCTGTGGAAAAGCCAGCATGTTTTCATTAGGAAATTTCAGACGATTGCAGAACTCAAATCAAACCCGAATCAAATCAGCCTCAATCTCGTTGGAACTTTACTAATTGAGCAACTTTAAAATGAATCAAACCATAGCCACAAAAGCAAACTTTTCACTTCGGACGGACGGGCAGTACCTTTTTACAGGCTGTGAAAAGTTGCCCCCGGGAAATGGCAAAGGGCAAACTTTTACCAGATAAAACTAAACATTGGGCTGAATCGACTGAAAGGACAATAACTAAATGTTTCCAGCACAAATATTTGTCTCTAGAGAAAAGTTTAAAATTAATTTTCAGAGGAATCTTCAAATTTTCTTCAAATATTTCCTTTTTTGTAATTTTCAATATAACCTGTTTTCCGTGGGCCGAACCTTGTGTCAGCAGAGGATGTGCTAAATGGGGTTGCAGCATGCAAAATGGCAAAAAAAGTGCCAAAATGGGTCACAAACTTTGCCCAGTTGTGCCTGATCTGCTGCAAGCATGGTCACCGTGTGCCGTTCGCATCGGTTGATTGGACTGCGCAATGCAGCAGCCATAAACGGTTTGCTTTTTGCATGTCTTTTTTTGGGAGCTTTGGTTAGAAGCAAGACCGAAAGCCGGCCACATGATTGAGTTAGGCTGTTAGATTTTCAGTTTTGATTACGACGATAGTGGTAATTCTAAGCAGATGAGCATTCGGGCTCTGCCAAAAACAAATAACAAGTTTTAAACCAATTTATGACTTTTGAGATATCCTCTGGGATACAAAATTTGGCAATTTGAAATAATTTACAACACGTTTCAAGTTGAGCAGAAAAGAACAGGACTTGGAACAGGATAATGTTATCCTCATCCAAAACAATCACGTCGACTAACAATGAAGTACTGCGAAACCAGTACTTTTGGTGAGTCTTTAAGCTCGTTTAATGGTCTTCCCGATAACAACCGCCAAGTTGGAGATGATGACGGTAATAATTATTACGGTTATCTTGCCACATCACCGCAGTTATGTCCGCTTGACTGCCAGGAAGGGGGATGAGTGGCCAGGGGAAAAAAGCATAGGGTGACCAAAAAAAAAGTCAAATCAATTTCATTTTTTTCTTGGTACTATAACACAACAATTGTGAATAGCCAAGTTTAAAATCATATACAATCCAGGATATCAATGAAACCCTAGTTGAAAAATTAAAAAAAAAGTGTTTCAGCCTTAGCTAACCTTTAACATATTTTTACGAGTTAAAGAGGGATTAAAATGCAATATTGACGGATACAAATATGCATGGTATAGCTATGACCATAAAAAACACAATTGCAGGATGATAAATTTATTTTTCAAGGCATTAGGGGAACTATACCCTTTCTCAGCCTATTTCTATTATCGGCCTATCAGCACTTTGATCATGAATTACAGCTTATATAAAGTGTTGTTGACTGTTCCAAAGTAATAAAAAGCTCAAATAAAAGTGAGCAAGCAACTCTCCATTGCTGAAACAACTGAAAATGTTAATTTAATAGCAGAAACGGCAAAAGTGATGAGAATTGGTCGAACGGCTTAGTGTGATTAAAATGGGTGTATTTCACCTATTAAGATAATTTTTATTTGAACGATCAAAAAAATTATACAAAAATTCATATTTTAACATTGAAACCTGAAACAATAGTTACCAAGGTATCCTTATTTGAAAACAACAGGCTAACTAATAGGATGTAACAAAACCACACTTTTTTGCGGGCATTTTAGGGGATGATCCCCTAGGTGTAGTGAGTCAGAATCCCAAATATGAGCACGATTGGTTGCGACAGGACCTGGCGCTCCGGTTTTTAAGTTTAAATGGGATTTAACCCGTAAAATCGGTGCGTTTTGGTTTTTGCCCTTTTTGAGTCCTTCAACGATTTTTGCATTTTTCAAAAACCTCATGAGCTTATAGTTTGAGTTTCAGGGCACAACTTTGCCGAAGACTGTGAAAAGATTTGATAATTAGTACTGCTTGTACAATGATTTGAAAATAAAAAAACTTTTTGCCATTAATTTGTTTGATCAGTATTGGCAACACTTTCTTTGAACGCGCCCATCCAGAGCCAGGCGTCGTAACTATAGCAGCGAGAAAACATCCAGCGTACAACGGTCAAAGTTTGACACATGGAAAGAAAATGCTTTATTTGGATGTTGTGCTTATGTTTTCGATGGTGCCGGAGGATTTGATCGCCGGTGCTGTTCTTTTAATCTGTCGTAGATTCCGGTATTCTATTTGGCAGTGACTCGCAGGATTTAGTTCTAAGCCCACCTGTCCTGTCTTTAACCCGTGAGGATCTTTTTCGTCGCGACCAATTGTGTTGCTGGGGGACATGTTAGCGAACTTATGCTCGAACATAGTGCAATTGGTGTCTAATGAATTCGCAAAATATCTAGCCAGAGAAGTCTGCTATATGTAAATGGTGTTTAGTAATGTTGTCAATGAAATACATTAATTTGTTTATGACCGATTTTATTGCCAAATTGCCATAACTCTTTGATTGATTACAAAGCGAGTGAAAACTTTCACTAAAATGCGTGTCTCTCGAAATATCTTCCGGAATACGGAATATTTAAAATGCACAAAACATCCGTGCGTAATAAAGCGCTTTCAAGACAGCCGCGTTAGTTGGCACTCGAGCAAGGTTTGGAATCGGTTCTGCCTGGGCATGCAACTGAACCCTGAGAGTCAACCGGAGAGCTTCTTGCAGTTCCATAAGAACTTTCGATCTCGACAATCACAACAACAAAAACAACAACAAGACGCTGGACAAATACATGCCGACGCATTGCGACGCACCGTAGCATGCGTTGCATAGTTTGCCGAAAGCGCGCATCAAAAGCGAGTGTTGCCAGAACATGTTTAACGTTATCAGAAAAACAAGGGAAAAGATTTTGTAAATTCTGTACCATTTTTCTGAGCGGTCAAATCTCTCCGCAGTATTCGGCAAAGTTGTACCCTGGAACACAAACTATAAGCTCATGAGGTTTTTGAAAAATCCAAAAATCGTTGAAGGACTCAAAAAGGGCAAAAACCAAAACGCACCGATTTTACGGGTTAAATCCCATTTAAACTTTGAAGCCGGAGCACCAGGTCCTGTCGCAACCAATCGAGCTCATATTTGGGATTCTGACTCAGTACACCTAGGGGATCATCCCCTGAAATGCCCGCAAAAAAGTGTGGTTTTGTTACATCCTACTAACTAATCAACAATTAGAAAACTTATTATCATCGAGTCGAATTCTTTTTGAGGTTGTTTCTCAGAAACTACTGATTTTCAAAGTCTCAGAGCGATTATTCTAGAATTGTTTTAGGTATTTCAAAAATATTTTTCAGGGGTCCTTTTGTTCAAAGATGTAATTTAATAATGCATAGAAATGAAAAGAAATCGAAAATGTTTTCGATTGCAAATTTGATTTTGCGTCAAAAAATGATTATTTTAATCCAAAAAACATTTTTTCAAAAAAATCTCCTAAACCAGATTTTATACCATCTCGCACTATGGTTCATGTAGTTTTTCGTTCCCTGAATCATCAAAAATAAAAAAATATATAGAATACGTATTTTGAGAATTTAACTTTTAGTGATAAAGATTTAACTTAAAAAAAAAATCGCTTGATTTAACATTCAGCATTTTTAATTTTATTGAGATTTTAAAAATTAAATCTTCTAAAATATCTTCAAAACGAAGCTCATCATCCTATGACGTTCATCAAAAGTAGAGTCAGTAAATTAAGTGTTATCAAATTTTATTAAATTCATAAATTTTAGAAATAGTTTAAGTACCGTCATCAGGAGTGAAATTGGGCCTGGGGGTGAAATTGGGTCATAAAAATTTCAGCATTTTTGTAAGACCCAATCTCACCCCCCTCAGACCCAATATCACCCCTGATTACGGTATGTAAAAATTTTTAGGCAAAACTTAATTAAAAGCAGTTTTTTTTTTAAAATTAACCGTACCATGGGATTAGAACACTTTGTTCGTGGTTGAACGCTTGTTCACGATTTTGGGAACTCTTTTTTCTCCGTATAAGCATTGGAAAGAAGAACTGGCACTCTTTTTGAAAATTATTTGCTTGATTTTTTATGAATATGAAAAAAAATGAGACTGACTGATTGTACTGGACTTTGATAAATTTATATTTATACTTTTTTTGCATCCCACGTTTTGTTTTGGCACATTTTGTTGCGACTTACAAGCTGATAATTTTAATTTACTTTAAAAGTGTGATATAAATTACTGCATACTTCTTTTTACTTAAATTATAACAAATGTTAGTGAAAAAACACATCCAAAGTTGATCAAAAAAAATATTTTTAAAAACATTGACAGTCACAAAAAACAAGTTAAACATGCAACCAATAAATTTTCTAAAATTGTATGAGTTCTTCTTTGCAATGCTTTTAAAGATACGAAATTGGTTGAAAAAATGATTTTTGGCAATTTTTTAAATGGAAGCCCGTCTAAAGGCGGGATTGGGTTGAAGAGGGTTAAAAAATGCTCCTGAATACGAGAAAAATGAAAAATCAAAATTTGAATTTGGGAAGGAGAGTTTAAATAAGTTTACATATTTTTTTTTAAATTATTCAAACGTTTTTCAAGAATCACGCAAAATTTTTTGAAGAGACTCTTTGGTCCCGAAACCTCCACCATTTTTGATAAAATATGAAACTTTTAAGAAGATTTTTTTTTCTAAGGACTACACTACACAAAAAAAAAATGATGATATTATTCATCAGGGTGATGACAGATTTTGTGTCGAAAAAAATGTGTAATATAACATCAGTAATTGATGAATTATCATGAGTTTTTGATGAATATTCATCCGGTTCACATTTTTACACATTTTTTATGTAATATTACTTAAAAAAAAGGTAATGTTCAACCTACCGAATTTTCAACCTTCCAAAATTTAACTTTTTTTGTTTTGTAATCCTTTTTATTTTGCTACCCAGGAGGCTACAATTGGTTTAAGTGGCGAGGAATTCTAATGTTTAAACGTCAATATATGGCTTTTTAATCAGGTTTTTTTTGGAAAATTGGAAAAGAAATCGCAAATTTTTAGGGTGGTTCCAAAAAAAGAGGGGTGGGTCGATTTTGCTGAAGTTTGAGATTCTTGCATGTTTCGATAGTAATCAGTAAAAGTTGATTTTGAGTACACAGTTAAAAATTGTGTACATTTTGAAGACTTTGTAACTTTTATATTTTAGTAATTTTACCTCAATTTAGACATAAAAAGTGACATTAAATCATAAAAGCGGTTAAATTACACATTTTTTCATTAATTTAAGGGAAAAAAACAAAAAAGTGATTTTCCCATTCAGTCACCCTAACGCCAACTTCCGGAAAGCACAACAAAAGCGTGGCTCCCAGAAAACGCTTACATCTTCTTCGTATTTCTATTTTTTCTCCCACGTAAAACAACCGTGTGTCTCGTCGCGTTGCCTCCAGGGCCATCAACATCCATCCCGTCAAGTGACGTGCCAGATTCCACGAGTATTTTTTTTTTTTCCATCGAAAGGACCCCACGGGATGCCCAGCGAGCTTTAAAGCTTCTTGTGTAAATGTGTGTTTGTGTGTTGGAGTTTATCTTGGGAATAGCTTTAATGGCCACCGTAAGTGTACCATTTGCCACTTTTATAGAGACAGCGAGCCCAGATGAGCCAATTGAAATCTTACGGGGAAGGTTGGGACACGTGCCACGAGGGTTGCCTTATCGGGGTGCGCCCACGTGTCGGGGCAAAAAAAGGGTTGTTTTTCGAGCATTCCTGGAAGCACAAACCATTTCCATTAATGCTCCCGGGGAATTTGTTTAGGCGTGAAAATGGAGCGAGTTCGATCGCAATTTGGTGGAAGAAAAAGGTTTTCTGACGCGAACTGATAGACATTTCATCTGCGAACGGTTTGATTTATTTACCCTGGGTTCAAGCTGGCGTCACTCTGAGGGTGCTTGTGTATTCAATTTAATGTTAATCTCCAGTGGTCCTTGGGGTATTGAGATTAAGTTAAGTTAATTTTCTTTAAGTGTTTGCGATTATTTAACTGTAACGAGTGTGTTAAACTTTCAGTGATCTTTTTTTTTAATCTTGAAAAATGAAAATAACCGTCATTTTTTCCCTCTTCACTTAACAAATCCACAACATTTCAAATCCCAGATGCCCTGCCAACAGTTTTGCACAGCTTCCAGCATAATGCACCAGCAAACTCACAGCCAACTCCCTCGCGATTTCGTTCCGTTTGAATAATTTGCGCGGGGTCAGGTTTCCATGCCGCAACAATAAATTCCCTGCCTCAGTGCAGCGCCGGTGGCAACCTTGACTCCGTTGGATTGCGTAGCCTGTGCTCGCCCGTATCGAGTTGGCTAGAATTTATTCCAGCGATCCATAAATTTATGACTAGGGGAAATATGCCCATTTTAATCACTCTAAGCCGTTCGACCAATTCTCATCACTTTTGCCGTTTACCGCTATAAAATCAACATTTTCAGATGTATCAACAATGGAGAGTTGCTTGCTCACTTTTGTTTGAGCTATTTATTGCTTTGGAACCGTCAAAAACACTTTATGAAAGCTGTAATTCATGATCAAAGTGCTGATAGGCCGATAATAGAAATAGGCTGAGAAAGGGTATAGTTCCCCTACGTAGTTTTACATCCCAACTCGCCCCCTGGCAGTGTGCGTGGTTGGTACTACGCAATGGTGTAGGCTTTAAGGGAAAGAATCTGAGAATATATTTTTATCGAGCTTATGAAAAAAATAATAATGGATCATAAACCTAATAAAAAATGACTATTCTAAATTCAGAATTGATAGTCAATTAAATGTCTTATAAAATATCTTGTCTTGATAAATCTCCAGAAAAATGATTGGGGTCGTACTTCCCCACCGCCACGTGATATCGAAAAAGGATCCCAAATTCGCTACCGGGGAGAAAAATAACCTCTTATAAAGTTTAGCGGAAATCGAAGAGGGGTCGGGGCAACATTTTCCGATTTCGCGAGCGATGGCAGAGACTGGCCTAATAAGTTTGCCACTACAAATTTTAAAAGTAAAATTTTTTTTTTTCATCGCGCGTTAAAAAAAATCCAAGCAGATTATCGCTATACAGCATTACCTAGACGTACCCATTTCGAGATTCCTTCTCAAAACTAGGTATCCAATGGCCTGAAACGTTGAGACAATCCAAACCTCTTTTTACACTTTAGCTTCCATCCCCCCGAGATTCGAACTGTCGACCTTTGGTCTGTGAGTTCAGCTGCCTACTAGCGGAGCCGATCTAGACTGAACTGACGACCTATCCTCTAGACCGGAGCCAACGTTTAAATTTTACTTCCCCGTTCGACGTAAGACGTGATCAGACAAATCTTGTCTCGAAAAATGCCACTCGGGGCTGACTGGGTGAGAGGTAAGCATGCTTACCACGACACCACTGCACACGGCATTTTTTTTTTCTAAAGAATTATTAAAAGAATCATGTTGAAGGCCAGGATTGAAATAACATATACAGTATGCAAAAAAAGTATTTACATCCCTTGGAAATTTTGTGATAAAACATGTAAACAATTTAAAGTTTGACAGAAACCTAGTACTACGCTTTGTTCAGAAACTCATGCCGAACATTTTGCTAGAAAAAGATCATGGAAAGATGATTTCTATGTTAAGTTTATTACAAATACTGAGTGTGTGTGTGGGTCTCGTGGCGCAGGGGTAGCGGCTTCGGCTGCCGATCCCGATGATGCTATGAGACGCGGGTTCGATTCCCGCCTTATCCACTGAGCTTCTATCGGATGGTGAAGTAAAACGTCGGTCCCGGTTTCTCCTGTCTCGTCAGAGGCGCTGGAGCAGAAATCCCACGTTAGAGGAAGGCCATGCCCCGGGGGGCGTAGTGCCAATAGTTTCGTTTTTTCGAGTGTGTGTGTGTGTGTGTGTGTAGTTTATTTTTTTTTTAATCAAGACTAACATTTCAAAAGGGCCAAACATTCAATATTATGCCCTTTTGAAATGTTAGCCTTGTGAAAAAAAAATTGAAAATGTTATTATCGTAAAGATCGGGAAATTCCACGATTTTTTATATTTTAACATTGAAAATCAAATTGTAAGTTGCTGAGATATCGACACTGGAAAATAATGGGTAGTTTGGGTGAGACTTAGAAAACATCAATTTTCCTGTTTTTAATCTTTGCATTACAATATCTCAGCAACTAAGGGTCGTATCAACAAAGTTCAAAAAAGCAAAATATTGAGAATTTTCTCAAAGACTCAAAAAATATATTTAATTAAGAAAAACTTATTGGTTTGACATTATTAGAAAAAAAATAAAGGATACTCAGTAGAGTGTAACAAAAATTACTTTTTGGCGGACATTCATGGGTTTGTTCCGGTGGGCATACTGAACCCAAATCCCAATTATGAGCATGATTGGACGTATCAATTTTAAATGGAATTTAACCCAAATTTTTTTATTTCAAAAATGTAATTTTTTAGGCATTTTGGCCACCAAAGCGTTTATTTTCAACATCACTAGCGTGTAGGCCAGATCCTTGCGCATCTTTTGGTATATATAACATTGAAGTTTGGAGCACCCTAAATCTCGGTACAGAACTTCAAAGTTTGGCAATTTTTCAAAAAATCGTCCCCGGCAAAAAAAATATGCGTCGCACCTCGCGACGCCCGAGACGCTATTTGGATTTGCTGGGACCGATTTTTCGAAAAATTGCCAAACTTTGAAGATCTGTACTCTGCTCCAAACTTCAATGTTATATGTACCAAAAGATGCGCAAGGATCTGGCCTACACGCTAGTGATGTTGAAATAAACGCTTTAGTGGCCAAAATGCCTCAAAAAATTACATTTTTGAAAAAATCTTTTTTTACGGGTTAAATCCCATTTAAAATTCAAATGCAAAGCGCCAGCTCCTGTTACGCCCAATCATGCTAATATTTGGGATTTGGGCTCAGTATGCCCACCGGAACAAACCCTTGAATGCCCACCAAAAAGTTATTTTTGTTACATCCTAGTACTCAGTCTTTAATGTTAGTTTATGATTAACTTAAAAAAAAATATGCATCGATATTGCAATTTGTCGATTTATTATGAGAAGCCAGAAAGAAGAATTTCGAGACAAAATCGGAGCCGGTCAGTGGGGTAGTTTGTGTCTTAGTGCCGTCAGTGAAAATATGTTGGCAAAAGCGAGAGCGACTCGCGAATCGGTTCGTGCTGAACGCGATCTATTAGTGTTAGAGTTCTTTCCCGAAGATGAAAAAAGTTCGGCGCTCTCACCAGTGGGTGGGTGACGTCTGCAGGGGGAGGTGGATATTAGAGTTGTTGCATGCCAATTAAATTCGTTAGTATTGTTGTTTTGTGAAAAATATGTTAGAATTCAACGGTTACAAACGCGGGTGAAGCGAATGGAAGAGCATAACGTCATGATTCGAAATCCGGACACTTAGTACCATATTATTTTTGTTACAGCTGGCAAAAAATCATGAAATAAGTTGGAAATGTAGAAATATCATCAGGATTTAGTATAAACAGTCAGTTTTAGGAGACTGCATGCAAAATATGCCTTTTCTAACAATTTTTCATCAGAATTTGAAAACTAAAATGACTTGTTGTGCTTCGAATCCCGGACACTGATAAAAGCTGATTCGAAATCCGGACACTTTTGCTTCGAATTCCGGACACTCGATTTTGCTTATGAATCGCACAAATTTGGACTGAAATGTTAGTGAATGGCATTCTTTAGGTCTCAAATAAGCTGTAAACATCAAAATAATCGATAGTTTATATAAAAAATGGCTAGAATTTAAGAAAATCAAAAACATAAATTTCTGCTTTGCCTTCCCGGTGCTTCGGACGCCTATGAAATATTTCCGTTGAAATGTTTCGCATTTTTGGTAAACTCATATTTTTATTTAATTTAATTGTGTTGGCATTAACTGCAGCGTCCAAACAAACTTTAAATGAAAGTTGATGATAGAATTCTTCAAATAACACAGTTTTGACATTCACAATGCGAACTTATATCCAAATAATTGATAAAGAAAGATGAAGTGTCCGGGTTTCGAAGCGTCCGTGAAGCGTGTTTGTGTATTATTTGTTATTCTTAGGTAAAGAGTTTGTTAATCTTTTGGTGGCGTGAATACTGTATTATTTGTTTTGTGTTATTTTCTTTCTCTTCAGTCCCTGTCGATACACTTTGTGTAATATTGTTGAATATTGTGTCGCGTTACCGGGTTCATTGACAGAGAAGAGACCGCACAGTCGCATAATTCTTTTCTCGTTGTAACGTGTTTGTTTGCATCAGGTGTTGTGGTGGAGGGATGCTCATGTAAAATATTCCATCATCAATTCAGTGGCAGTGTTTGTTTGCATGCGGTGGTGTGGTGGAGGGAAATATTTAGTTCTGTGCTCTCTGCCGGTTAACATCACGAACGTCGCGCTTGATTTTTTGTTGCCTTTCTAGATAAGGTTTAGTCGGTTACGGGCAGTGAAGCCACGCGCTGCATGTTTCTTAGTCGTTTTGAGTTTTTAAATTATTTGTGTTTATATAGATTTTTGGATTTTTTTTAGTTCGCGCGTTCGATAGAAACGATCCGAATTCTTTTTTTTAAACAAGCAAGTCGTATTGCTGGATTAAGTCCTTTCTATATCATCGATGATCGGAAGGCACGCCGACGAAGAATTTCTGGAGAATCGTGGCCGAATTAATACTATATTGAGTTGGAAAAGAGTCGCGCGATTGAAAAGTTGTTTTTTTTTATTTTTCATAAGTCCTTCTTTTATCATCGTTGATTGGAAGGCACGCCGCCGGTTTAGTTCGTTTAAGTTATTGTTTTAATTTCTAATAGTGTCCTGTTTTCTTTTCGTTTATATTCATTGATCGTAATAATTTATTCCAACTGGCAGTTTTAGTATTAACTCATCAAACTATCGATTTCATGAAGAGTAAAGCGTCTTTTATCAACTAATTTTGAAATTTGTTCGCGTTATCTAAATTGTACAAACAGTAAAAATATACCGATAAGTCCAGCCCATAGCACTACTGCTCGGTTGGCACGCGTTCGATTAAAAAAACTTTCTAAATAATCAATTATTTATCTTTCCGCAGTCGGCTGCCTAAGATTTAAAATTTTCAACCAATAAACAAAATGCTCATGGTCACATCACTGCCACTCGTGAATCCTGACCTCATACCCATCTACTAACCCCCTCAAAACTCATGTGATACTTTGTCGGAGATGCAGTCGATTGGGCGGTCTCTATCACTCAAGTATCGGACTAACATTCCCATCCACTTCCCCATGACCCTACCACTGGTCGTGGCCGGCGCCGGTATTGATCAGCATGATAGGGGCCTTTGAGAAGTTGCGAAGCGAGGAAAGATAGCTCCCACTTATCTTCCACGGCTCGTGGATGTAACTTCTGGAGGTCCTGGTCAATAACGGAGTAGCAACTGCGGGTGGGCACCTATGCTTATGCTTATGCTTATGCTTATTATGAGAAGCCAGAAAGAACACTTTCACGCACAGCGTAAATGTGCTGGCGATTATGCTTCGACGATTTTGAATTTGATGTTCAGTATATGAAACGAAACTATTGGCACTACGCCCCCCGGGGCATGGCCTTCCTCTAACGTGGGATTTCTGCTCCAGCGCCTCTGACGAGACAGGAGAAACCGGGACCGACGTTTTACTTCACCATCCGATAGAAGCTCAGTGGATAAGGCGGGAATCGAACCCGCGTCTCATAGCATCATGTTCAGTATATGATTTTATATAAAACCAAAAATGTAACAGGAAAAAATAGGGTACAAATAAGACGTCAAACACTAATATGGCTATATCTCTTAAAATACATTTTGTAAAAGCTTAAAATTTTGGGCCCAAGCACTTTTTGGCTCATGTTTTCGAAAGGCTTTTTGTTTGAAACTGAATTATTTTAATTTGATAGTGTTATCTGTAAAATAATCCAAAAAATACTTTTAAAAATGTCTTTCACCTCATTTACTGGTCGAAAATTGTGAATCGAAAAATAAAATGTTTGTCTCCGACCCCACGGCTACAAATCTGAAATATAAAAATAATGGGTTTTACGAGTGGTTTTCCAATGATGGAAGACACACATTTTTTAGAGCGGATACAGACATCGCACAAGTATTTCAAAAAAGAGCTCTCAAAAATCAGGCTCTAAGTCCCGGATTTCGGGCCAGAATTCAATCGAAAGAGCGCATCAAAACCTTCAAATAAGCAATAGGATTTTTTTCTGGGACGATTCCCCTCCGTGCACGAATTTTAAAGATTTTTGAGAAAAGCGTTTTTCCAAAAGCAAACCTTAAACCTTTCTTTTGTAAGAAAGGCAAAAAACGCAGAACTTGGACAAAATCGAGCCCTATCATTTGCCCACTTGACGTGGAATAACTCTCTTACTCCGAAACGGCTCAGTTTATCGATTGCCCTTAAGAGCGAGTCCACGAGCAAAGCATACCCATCTCGCATCGACCTCACCAATCTGCCTGAAATTTTCAGGGGTTGTTTGTACATATATAACTAGCATCTGGCCAAAATATGAGCACTCTAGGTCAGCGTGAAGTGGGGCAAATCGGGACACAAAGTTTGAAGGTTCAAAACCGTAAAAAATCTTAAAAAGGATATAACTTAGGCAAAATTCAATTTAATTTCAAAATTCAAAATTCATCTTAAAGGGCTTAAAAAATGCAACAAAATGCAGGGTAGAGCATCCCAATTGGTTAATTCTAAAGAAAGTTATTGGCGTTTTAGTGAAAAAATAGCATAATTTTCAAACTCAAATTAAAAAGTGTTCCATCCAGATATCAACTCGGATCGACCTGCAGCTTGTAGGTGACATCTGGGACTACCATCTGAGACTGAGAACGCTTTGGGTAAGGCAGTTTAACATATCAAATAGACACTTTTACTTTTAGTGAATTATTTGGTAGTAAATTTTTGCTCGGAGGACCCCTTAGATCCCATTTTCTGGTGATAATTTTATCATAATCGTGTTCCTGAGACATTTTCACATTAAAAACATGCATAAAAATGTTTGTTTTCATCCATTTTAACCCTTTAAAAAATGAAAGTTAAAAAAAAACTTTGATTCACATTTATTGAAAATTAAGTTCGTTTCCAAGGATACTAGATGACACCAGAAAAAAAGCAACTTCTTAATTTTTTTATCTTTCATTTTTTAAAGGGTTAAAATGGATGAAAATAAACATTTTTATGTATGTTTCTATTGTGAAATTGTCTCAGGAACACGAATATGATAAAATTATCACCAGAAAATGGGATCTAAGTGGTCCCCCGAGGAAAAATTTACAACCAAAAAATTCACTAAAAGTAAAAGTGTCTATTCTATATGTTAAACTGCCTTACCCAAAGCGGTCTCAGTCTCAGATGGTAGTCCCAGATGTCACCTACAAGCTGCAGGTCGATCCGAGTTGATATCTGGATGGAACACTTTTTAATTTGAGTTTGCATTTTGTTGCATTTTTGAAGTCCTTTAAGATGCATTTTGAATTTCGAAATTAAATTGAATTTTGCCTAAGTTATAGCCTTTTTAAGTTTTTTTACGTTTTTGAACCCTCAAACTTTGTGTCCCGATTTGCCCCACTTCCCGTTGACCTAGAGTGCTCATATTTTGGCCAGATGCTAGTTTTATATGTACAAACAACCCTTGAAAATTTCAGGCAGATTGGTGAGGTCCAAACGACGTCCTATACAAAGAGGTATGCCCTGTTCGTGGACTCGCTCTTAAGAATTAATCAATCTCAAATTTTAACACCCACGAGCAATAGCAAAACCTTTTTTGGAGTACCTCCTAAAATTCTTACCGCCAGATGAGACAAAACGGCCTTATTTTAATTGTAATTTATCAAAGCGGCAACCGAAGAAGGGTCGCCTGATCCTCGAATTTCAGAACCTTTTCCATTCCACGTGCCACGTTTATCAGGAATTAATTATGTTATTTTATCTTTTTGAGTCGTTACCATGCTCAACCGTTTCGCATCTCATTTACCTGTGCTATAGTAACTTCTTGTATCCTTGGCGTGCGTTTCCTGGCGGAAATTCTTTCACTGGTTGAGCGCGTAATAAATCCTGTTCGCTTCGCCAAACTCCTTTGCGAATTAGGGACGCAGGAATAACTGCTGCTGCTGCTGCTGCTGCTGCCGGAAAACTTTTTAATCCTGTTCGTGATTCGTCCTGCGGTTATCCTCCCCAACCACACACTAATTTGATGGAACGCACACAAGCTCGCTGAACATGAATAAAAAACGATTTTCCGTCACAGCGCGGTTTTTATCCTTTTTTATCTGCGCTTCACTCACTTTTCACCACCGTTCGATGTCCTATGGACGGTTCCGCTGGTGACGGCGGCGTCCATCGTCGGTTGCCGTTTGATGTCCTGCCAACGCGCGCAGACACTTATCGCCTCCACGGCCGTGGAGATCCGTTATCCAGGCTCTGTCACATGCAGTGGGCTACCACCATTTAAGCCACTCCACTCACTTCTACCTCACGAAAACCCCCCGAGAGCGGCCCACTGGCTGTCAAAGGGTAATAAATATTCCCGTATATATTCCAGGAGGAGGAAGGTTCGCCGACCACAACTCAAACTGGAGCGCCACAATTCACCAGTCGTCCGTCAAACATTTGCCCAGCGCTCCAGTGCGACCAATTTCTGCCACTCAATTGTTGAATTTTTCCCCGTCACCCCCACCCTCGGAAAACCCCTCCACCCACTAGGGAAAAAGAACCTCTTTCCCGGAAAAAAGGACCATCTCGTGGCGCACGCGGTTTCGTTGCGTTTGCGAATGATTTGCGGTTACCTGCGTGTTATTTAATTAAAATTTCGACACTCCGTTGGCGCGGTTCCGGAACCTACTGCCACCGCGCTACAGCTACCTCAAACCGCCCCCGAAAGAGTCCGCGACATAGTACAACCGACCTTGGCCCAGCGAAGATTCTGCCCCGGAAAACGATCCGTACCGGTCGAGCACTAAACTAGCACTGACATCTGCACTCGCCTTCTCTGCCAGTCAGCTTCCAAGTCGGAACTCAGGCACTCATTTTCCGACGCTTCTAGTGTGAGTCACTCACGCCGTTACGTGAGCGGAGGAAAGCGAGAAACGAGAGCGGAAAAACACGTGGCGCGATGTTTGACGCGGTTTGTTTTGACAGCTGAGGTGAGTGTGCGGCGACGACACGTGGTACGGGATTCAGCTGAGAGAGAGAGCTGGCGGAAAAGTGTATGAAAGGAAAATGCGATTTAATGTGATTTATGCTAAAGCATCGCATAATTGTGCGGGTTGAGGGAGGAGGAGTGAAAAGTGGAAAAATGGAAATGTGTTCGAAGCGTTCCGGTATGGAAAAGTGAGCATGAGCATGAGCATGAGCATGGTTGACTGCCAATGAGCTGCTACTCCGTTATCGACAGATCAGCTGAAGTTAAACAATGAATCAAAAATGATCAGTGGGAGCCAACCATCCGTTCACTGTTTAACCTCTGAAGATCTCTACTTTATTAGTCAATACCGGCGCCCTCCCAAGAAGCCTGCAGTTCAACGAAAGGGAGGAATGTTAGTCCGATAGTTGAAGTTGCAGACTCATCAAGCACATAGTTTTTCGCTATATACTTGTTGATACCGCTTGAGACCGTTGAATCCACAGCATCTCCTTCAAGCATCACGTGATTAATTTTTTTTTTTGGGTTAGTAGGATAAGGTATTGGCTTTTCGATGCCTTCCGAGCTACGACGCTATGGGGAGGACTTTCAAACATACCCGTCGGCGAGCCTTCCGAGCAACGATGCTATGGGAAGGTCTTTCTGGTTAACACACAAAATCACTCACACACAGTTATTTTGCTCCACTATTAACGATCCAAATTGTCAGTGCGTCTTTCGATCATTATGTAGAAATGGCTTTTTCACCGCAAAAAAATAAAACCTTTTTCGAAAAATTTAAACACAATCCATCCGACGCCGTGCCTTCCGATCAACGATGATATAGGAAGGGCTTTGAAAATCACAAAAGAAATCACTTTTCACTTCGAATATTTTTTACGACCACGCGCTTCCTTTGTTCAATTATGCCTGATGACGCTGCATTTTCAGAGGGCAATCTTCTCCTCGCAGCGCACAATACACGACAAAAAATGCGAAACAAAAGGCACACACAAAAAAAATCACTTTTCACTTCGAATATTTTTTTACGACCACGCGCTTCCTTTGTTCAATTATGCCTGATGACGCTGCATTTTCAGAGGGCAATCATCTCCTCGCAGCGCACAATACACGACAAAAATGCGAAACAAAAGGCACACACAAAAAAATCACTTTTCACTTCGAATATTTTTTACGACCACGCGCTTCCTTTGTTCAATTATGCCTGATGACGCTGCATTTTCAGAGGGCAATCATCTCCTCGCAGCAAAAAATACACGACAAAAATGCGAAACAAAAGGCACACACAAAAAAAATCACTTTTCACTTCGAATATTTTTTTACGACCACGCGCTTCCTTTGTTCAATTATGCCTGATGACGCTGCATTTTCAGAGGGCAATCATCTCCTCGCAGCGCACAATACACGACAAAAATGCGAAACAAAAGGCACACACAAAAAAAATCACTTTTCACTTCGAATATTTTTTACGACCACGCGCTTCCTTTGTTCAATTATGCCTGATGACGCTGCATTTTCAGAGGGCAATCATCTCCTCGCAGCAAAAAATACACGACAAAAATGTGAAACAAAAGGCACACACAAAAAAATCACTTTTCACTTCGAATATTTTTTACGACCACGCGCTTCCTTTGTTCAATTATGCCTGATGACGCTGCATTTTCAGAGGGCAATCATCTCCTCGCAGCGCACAATACACGACAAAAATGCGAAACAAAGGCACACACAAAAAAATCACTTTTCACTCCGAATATTTTTTACGACCACGCGCTTCCTTTGTTCAATTATGCCTGATGACGCTGCATTTTCAGAGGGCAATCATCTCCTCGCAGCGCACAATACACGACAAAAAATGCGAAACAAAAGGCACACACAAAAAAATCACTTTTCACTCCGAATATTTTTTACGACCACGCGCTTCCTTTGTTCAATTATGCCTGATGACGCTGCATTTTCAGAGGGCAATCATCTCCTCGCAGCGCACAATACACGACAAAAAATGCGAAACAAAAGGCACACACAAAAAAAATCACTTTTCACTCCGAATATTTTTTTACGACCACGCGCTTCCTTTGTTCAATTATGCCTGATGACGCTGCATTTTCAGAGGGCAATCTTCTCCTCGCAGCGCACAATACACGACAAAAAATGCGAAACAAAAGGCACACACAAAAAAAATCACTTTTCACTTCGAATATTTTTTACGACCACGCGCTTCCTTTGTTCAATTATGCCTGATGACGCTGCATTTTCAGAGGGCAATCATCTCCTCGCAGCGCACAATACACGACAAAAATGCGAAACAAAAGGCACACACAAAAAAATCACTTTTCACTCCGAATATTTTTTACGACCACGCGCTTCCTTTGTTCAATTATGCCTGATGACGCTGCATTTTCAGAGGGCAATCATCTCCTCGCAGCAAAAAATACACGACAAAAATGAGAAACAAAAGGCACACACAAAAAAAATCACTTTTCACTTCGAATATTTTTTACGACCACGCGCTTCCTTTGTTCAATTATGCCTGATGACGCTGCATTTTCAGAGGGCAATCATCTCCTCGCAGCGCACAATACACGACAAAAAATGCGAAACAAAAGGCACACACAAAAAAATCACTTTTCACTCCGAATATTTTTTACGACCACGCGCTTCCTTTGTTCAATTATGCCTGATGACGCTGCATTTTCAGAGGGCAATCATCTCCTCGCAGCAAAAAATACACGACAAAAATGAGAAACAAAAGGCACACACAAAAAAAATCACTTTTCACTTCGAATTTTTTTTACGACCACGCGCTTCCTTTGTTCAATTATGCCTCTCGAAGCGTTCCGGTATGGAAAAGTCAGGTTTAACGGAGGGTGACCGTGACCTTGCGATGTAGAAGGGAATCACTGACCCATATTTGCAGAAGATGAATGAGATAGAGAATAAGATAATCTTTTCTCGATATCGATATTTTTATAGGAGAAGATTTTGAATGAACCTGGTACAATTTTCAAAACTTTGTTCGAGAAATAGAAACTTTTTCAAATGTTTTTTTGTTCGTGAGCTGGAATTAGAACCTTTCAAATTAATTTTTTAAAGGACATTCAAGAACATACATTACGAACGAATTTTTAAACAGAGTTGCAAACAGGTCGTATCAAGGTACCCCGAATTGCAAAAAACTTTTGGCGTTTGTTTGTCTATACATGAGCAATTCTTTGAGATTTCGGTCTTTTATTTCTTTCTTTTTTATCCGTCTGAAACTTTTTTGGTTCCTTCGGTATGCCCAAAGAAGCCATTTTCATCATTAGTTTGTTTCTATAATTTTCCATACCAATTTGGCAGCTGTCCATACAAAAATGATATATGAAAATTCAAAAATCTGTATCTTTTGGAGGAATTTGTTGATCGATTTGGTGTCTTGCGCAAATTTGTAGGTATGCATAAGGACTACACTGAAAAAAATGATACACCGTAATTTTTTGTGATTTTTAATTTCACTTTTTGTTTTACTAAATCTTGAATTGCAAAAAAAAAACATTTTTAATTTTCTAATATGTTTAAGAAGACATCAAATGCCATTTTTTTTTTTCAAATTTCCAGAACGGGCAAAAAATCGAGTTTCCAATCAAAAAGTACTTAGGTGAAATTTTGATAAAGTGCACCGTTTTCAAGTTATACATATCGACTCAGAATCAAAATCTGAGCAAATGTCTGCGTGTGTGGTAGGATGTTGAATGGCTTTAGCAATTTATAGGTATTTTTCTTTTTTTAAATTAGTGCCTATGTTTGCCTACCTTAGATTTTTTTTTTGAAAGGCTGAGAAAATTCTCTATACTGGATTGAATTGAACTCGTTGGAAAGGTCTTTTGATCGCCTATCCAACGACAGATCGAATGATAGATACGGATAACGTTTTCATCAAATTAACTGAAATCCGGCCTCTAGAAAGTTCATAAATAACACTTAAGTGCTTATAACTTTTGATAGGGTCCACAAGACCCTAGCTAATATTATGAAGTTTAGAAAAGAACTTCAAAAGCTATGCTAAAAAAAATTCACCTAAACTTCGAAAGATTGTAAAAAGGGTGTTTTTTGCAAGATGCTTCATGCTATACATTTTTAGAAAGGTATTAAAATACCTTTCCAACGCACAACTTTGAATATCTGACTACCCTATCAAAAGTTATAACCACTTAAGTGATATTTATACACTTTTTAGCGGCTGGATCTCACATATTTTGATGAAAATGTTGTCCGGATCTACCATGCGACCTATCTTTGGCTGGATAATCAAGAGATCTTTCCAAAGAGTTCAAAACATTGAAAATCTTACAACCCTATCAAAAGTTATAAGTACTTTAGTGTTTTTCTTACACTTTTTTCAGGCCTAAACTCAGATATTTTGATAAGATAACTGTGTAGCTGTGATAACTTTATGAATGTGAGGAAGGCACCAACCAGCAAAAGGTGGATTAAGGAATGTTTTTTTTTTTATAAAATCATTATTGATTCAAACATGTATAACTAGGTCAATGATTTTTAGCACATTCTGGAAATTTCCTAAAACATTACAAACCTAAAACATTTAAAAAAAATAATAGAAATAGTGTTTTTTTGCAAATCAAGTTTTAGTGACAAAAAGTAAAATTAAAAATCACTAAATAAAATTACCGTGTATCATTTTTTTCAGTGTAGTCCTTATCCATACCTAAAACTTTGCCAAAGACACCAAATCGATCAAAAAATTCCTTCAAAAGATACAGATTTTTGAATTTTCATAAATCATTTTGGTATGGACAGCTCCCGAATTTGTACGGAAAATTTTATGGACAAACTAATGATGCAAAATGGCTTCTGTGGGCATACCGATGGCAGAAAAAAAGTTTCAGTCGGATTAAAAACTACAAAAAAATCGAACGACCGAAATCTCAGACAATTGTTCAGATATCATCTACACCGAATGACTGATATCTGATAGCAGTTAATTCTTAGCAATCAAAAGTTTGATCGAAATGTTCAAAAAAATAAATTGTATAATTTTTTCTGTTTTCCTTCTACAGTAGACGTTGGATACTATTGAATAATTTAAAAAAAAATACTTTTTTTTATAAAGCCTTAAACTTGCTTTAACACGAAAAAAAAAACTGAAGTATGTTTTGATTCAAAACGAAATTTTACCACTAAAAATTTTTTGTTGCTTTTCAAAAATCATTATTGATTTTTTTTCAGAGATTAAAATAGTTTTTTTTTACTTTAATTTTATATCGATCATTTTAAATGCTATTTTGTTGAAACGAAACCTACGTTAAAAAAACTGTTAAATAACGAAAAATGACAGAGTCTTGAAAACAATTTTTTTCGATGAAAAATGAGTTTTTTTTTATCCTGAGTACGTTTTCAGATCGGGCGTCCAATTCGACATAAAAATCCCTGTTCAAAACTTATTGAACTGCTTCCTACCATTTTGTCCACCAAATACACGACCTGCGCCCATAGTGCAGTGTCTGGATTTTTGCTGCTGGACTCAACCAGCTGATCGTCGTCGGATTTGGCAAAGACAACAGCTTACCTGTCCGAGCCTTTCTACGCTAATTCGCATCGATCAGCTGGTCTTGGCCAGCAACAGAATCAGAACAGTTAGACCGTCGTTGCGAACACTTCGCGTTCTGCCACTCACCGCACCCTCGTCCACAGACTGGACTTGGTGCAGTGAAAATATTTGTTTGTATTTTGTGACGAATAAAAGTTGTTGTGTTTTCGTTGTACATCTGCGTGTTTCACTGCATCGGGCAGCGTCCGTAATTAACAGTCCCTTTGACACTAAATTTATAGCTCATCACCGTTTCAGGCTGCAAATTATTGGAAAACACCTTGTAATTGATGAGAGTTCGACTATTGTAGTTATTTTGAGTTTTATCGGCTACTCAGTCTGAGCAAAGTGAAACGCTGCCTCTTTTTTACATGTTCAAAAATGAAAGGGGTCGTACCGCCCCTCCGTCACGAGATATCAAAAAACGGAATACAATCGTTCGCTAGAACAGAAGCAAACAAAAATGTATCTTACTTTCAAAAACTTAACAAATGTTCGATAGAGTGAAAAAAAAACTCTAAATATTTTCTGTCCTTTCCGTATAAAGAATAATTCTATAGTTTTTTATCCTCTACATTGCTAAATAATTTCATTACTTAATAGATAATACATGAAAGATAAAAGAGCCTTTACTGCTGCTTCTGAATATATCCTTTCTCAACTATTAGTAAGTGGACAATGGAAGAGACTGCCCCAGAAAGTCACAAATCCAGCACGAAAATGTCATATCCATGGCTTACAGAAGGCACATAGGAGTGATGGCAAGGCATAAAAAACAATTACTTCAGCGTGACAACAGAAAAGTTATTTATTTCTTATGGTTATGATGGAGACCAATCCTGAGAGAAAAGCTGCAAAATGCCATAAGCCTGACAATGATGAACAAAAACCGAATGTCAAAACTTTGTAAAAATGTAAAAAAAAGTTTTGCAGAAGCGTGCTGCATTGCATCACAGTCTAAAAATAATACAAAACTATTGTTGACCGGTCCATGTCATGTTTCGTAGAACCCAAAACGATCTTAAATTATAAAAACTTGTCAACTGCAGTTTCACTGAGAGAAAAAATGGAGCCCACCCACCTGACTTTGAACATATGTCACCATCGAATGCCGTAGGGAAAAAACCCAGCTCAGTAATATTTTTCGTCGAATCTATTTTCGTCTGTCCAAAACGGCAGCAGCCCTAGAGTGCAATGTGACTTTTAAACCACAACAAAGTTGAAAGTATAATACACCTAATTGGATGCTGGTATGAAGGGAGATGTGGGAGGAACCCAGCTTCTTTCTTTTTTTGCCCTAGAAAAAATGAACGGAAAACGTGCCATGCTAATCCCTGCCTAACCTGATTTGAATTTGTAAATCCTAATTTATATTCGAGAGACGCAAAATACACCGAGTACGAAAAGAAGCATTATATATAGCGAGCGACAGCGGCCAGGTGTATGAAGCGGTTATGTAAGAAGCATCGGCTCTTCACTTGTGATGTGGTGACGGAAAAGTGCTGGTATGCTTCAGCTTTTCTGGGAATCAAAGCAGAGCCTCAAACTATATCTAGCCGCAATGAAAAATTCTTGATTAAACTATCGAGAAATTAAAAGTGAGAGTGTGTGCAACATGGAGTTAAACTTTCTGTGTAGTTGCTGTGAAGGTTACCATGGTACTTTGAAAAGTTTAACTCCATGTTGCACGCACACACTCTCACTTTTAATTTCTCGATAAGTGTTGTAATTTGAAACATTGATTCTAATGAAACAAACTAATGTATTGAAATAATTTAAGCACTCTAATTGAAATTTGACGTATATTTCCTGGCAGTTTAATCAACTCACTGGTACCGTGTCAACCGCTTTTGTTTCCGGTAATTAAGCAAACAATTCCCAATCCCCAGTCACCCACACACATACACCGTCCCCCTGAAAGTTTGTGTTTGTGCTTTTCCGAAATGATACAAAAAAATAATTTATTCATTCATAACATCCGCAGTGCCAACCGGAACGGTCACAAAGCACCCCAAAAGCTTCCTTTTTGCTTCATCATCCGTGTGCAGCGCAAAACATTCATAATTGAAAATTACAATTCCCCTCTGCAACGGAGCCCGGACAAGTCCGGCCCAGGCCCAAATGCTACGAATCGGGATCCACTAGCTGTGCGATGTGACACCTACTCTGCTGAGAGCTAGGTGGGGGAGGGGAAAAACAGAAACATGGTAATGAGTAAATTTTCATTCATAGCGTACACACCACGTGTAACGTTTCCAATTTTCATTGTTTGTGGAGCGAAAAGGAATGAACCCAGTAACCATCACTTGCATTGCTAATTATTTGATTCAACCACTGACTGGCTGGAATGGCTGGAATGAACACCTACAATATTTTTAACACAATTTGTAAAGATTTGCATTGTGAGGCACTGGTTAAGGTAGAAGACAATGACATATTGTTTAATGTAATGAAATAATCTAAAACATATTTTTTTGATTATACATGCTTGAGAATAATTAAACACTTAATACATTGTCATACATTATTCTGTATTTTTATCATATTTTACATTCTGTTAATAAAATAAATAAATATTGAAAACCACGCTAACAAAAATTATCAATTTTCAAACAATTCTATTGTTTACAATTTATTTCCACTAATTTAAAAATAAGTGTGTACAACCCTTCATCAAAGAAACGGCTATTATTAACTTTTGTAAAAATTAAGATTATTGCTCTAGGTGGTAAAACATGTTCCAACGCATTTTTTATACTAATATAATTTTTTCTGCCAATGCTAAAAACCCAACGGCTGTGATGCCATTCTTTTTGAAAAATTCTAAATATTATAAAAGCAAAAAATAAAACCTTCAAAAAAAAGTTTGTTTATTTTTCCAAATGTTAGCTAAAACCATTTTATTTGCTGATAAGTCATATAAATTAGGAATTTTAATTCAAAATAGTCATCATTAACCCATTTATTCAAAAAAATAAGTTGAACACAGCTAAAAATCCGATGGTAAAATCGCATGCAAAAGCATGCACATTACCTTTGTGAGCAAAAGCATGTAATATTATATGAGAAAACGTGTACACAAAAAGCATGTACAAAATAAAAATAAACAAATATTGAACACCCCAGAAATAGCATATATCTCGTGAGAGTCATTTCCAGAATACCAAGTCCGCGCCCTAACCATCTAGGCTATGTTGTGTTCAACGCCGATGTACCAGTAGGTTTCCCGTACGTCGTAAACTGAATTAACTGTATACGTATGGGGAACGTACACCTACATCGGTATTGATCCAGCTAATTTCAAAGTGGCAAGATAGCCGAGATGGTTGGGGCGCAGACTTGATTATTTGAATATGACACTCACCAGATTGATGTTAATTTTGGGGCGTGCAATATTAATTTATTTTTCTTTTGTACATGCTACACAAAGTACACGTTTTCTCATACATTATTACATGCTTTTACTCACAAATCTGTTGTGCATGCTTTTGCATGCGATTTTACACAGATTTTTTTAAGTGAAAAAATACCATCCTTCACACACTGCACAGGGGTCCAGATCGCAAAATTAAGTAAAAATGGATTTTCCGAAAAATTGTGAAGTTTTGGAGCTTTGTTGTCTTCAGAAGAGTTGTTTAAAATGAAAAGTGGCAACATTTGATTTGGTTGAAAATAAGGGTGGTTCACGATTAGGGTGATTTTGAAAATCGAATTTGTCAGAAATATTTTTGAGATTTTTTTTGGTATCTAGAAAGTTGTTGAGCATGGCAAATCAAGTAACTTTGTCGAAGACACCAAAATTGTATCTCGTAATCTACGCCTTCTACGACCAAATTTATAGAAAGCATCTGAGCAAACCTTCAAAAATCAGTTTTTTGATTGTGGGAATGCAGGGTAATTGTTTAAATTTATGATTTTCCATTTAATTTTGCCCACTGAATCTGAATCTGCCCTCAGAATTAAGTCAAAGTGTCAAAAAACGATTTTTGGTCATATTTGAGTTTTAAATGATAATTTTACATGGAAACCCAAATATGACCAAAAATCGATTTTTTTAACACTTTGGCTTAATCCTGAGGGCAGATTTAGATTCAGCGGGCAAAATTACATGGTGATACATATATTTAGACAATTTTCGAATTTTGTTAGGGTGGTCCCATATGATTTTTCTTTGAAGATAAGTTTTTTTCAAATGAAGATATCTCAAGTTTAAAGAAAAACAACCCTAAGATTTTTCCAGCGTTTGTAGTGCTGGATCTCCTCTTTCAAATTTGCATCTTTTTACCTTAAAATGACTGTAACTTTTGACCCTTAAGTCCAAATTGACATGTCTAAAAATAAAAATGATCGTTCTTCAGAATTCTAAAAGTGCTCCGAATATAAATTTCCTCTAAAACTTAACCCTGAATTATCACGATTAGAAAAGATATTTTTGAAAGTTTACTCAGATGCTTTTTATAAATTAGGTCGTAGAAGGCGTAGATTACGATATACAATGTTGGCCTCTTCTACAAATTTGCTTGAATTGGCATGCTCAACAACTTTCTAGAAGACAAACAAATATTTCAAAAATATTTCTGACAAGTTAGATTTTCAAAATCACCCTAATCGTGAACTACCCTGATTGTCAACCAAATCAAAAGTTGCCCCTTTTCATTTGCAACAACTCTTCTGAAGACTCTAAAACTTCACCATTTTTTGGAAAATCCATTTTCTACTTAATTTTGCGATCTGGACCAATGGCACAAGTTGGTCAAAATTAATTTGGCAGTATTGGAAATTTTCCGAAAAAATCATTATCTTTGAAAAACGTGGAAAAAAGTTACAATCTTATTTAAACCTTATTTTTAAACGTAATGAAATACGGTTGAAAATCAATGTTTTGGGTCATTTAAAATTTTCTGTTTGATATGAATAATTTGAAAATATTTTGTTCGATAGCATAACGCTTTTTTATGATACCAGGAATCCTTCGTTTTTAAGTGTGATGTTCTTTCGAGCGCTATTTATCAAGAATTATTTGTCTTTGAAGAAAATCGTTAGGCTTTCTCAGATCTTTGCGATAAATACATTTTTATGAATGGTTCAAGCTGGGTCATGATTTTTACACGTGAAAAAGTCACCTAACCAACAAAACATCTTGGAGAAAATGGTGAATCACTTAGATTCAAGTTCTTGGTAAAAAGAATATTAAATTTGAAAACATTAAAATCAACAAAGCTCTAAACAAATTTGCAAATTAAAAGGGACTGCAGAAGGCACTCTTTTTGAACCCACATGTAAACTTTTTTGAACATTTGCGTGAAAACCCGTTACTGTTGAATTTCCCGACCCAGTAACTGCCTGTACAACAAATTTCCGTTTCAGCCCTTGATCCAGCCGTACTGTATGACGCACAAAGCACGGCGATAAAACAGCCAAAAAGAAAATGAAGCTATCGCACACATGTCGCAGTATGATCCTAGGATGTTATGCTGAAACTCATTAGGCATTAGACAGGGATGCCGATTAACCCTCAGAGAGAATTCTTGAAGAATGTGATATTTGATTTTAAATCATATTTGCTTTTCTGCATCCATCTTCCTGTATTTTTATTGTATTTTATTTTTTTCATTGCAATTTTTTTTAGGGTCCAAGTCTTCTAGAAGGTTAACGCCCCCGACTTCACCCACTTGGCACAGTTCATATTTTCAGATTCACGGCCACCCTCCATGCTGCTGCTGCTGCTGCTGCTTTGGGATGCTGAGTCCCGTCAAGTGCAATGAGTTTTCCGCCCCAAGCCACCAGCAGCATGGAGGAAACCCGTTGTTGTCGTTGTCACTCTTAGGAGCGGTTCGAACGCGGCCTGGAACCGTCACATGGGATACAGAAGAGCTGTCTGCTCGTTTTTTTTTTTGCCTCTTCAAGGGACAGGGAGTTTTCAAACCCAGCCTAGTCGTTCGTGATAATCCCGCCGTGCACGACGAGCTGTCTGTCCTCGAAATGGCATGTCGTTCCGAGCCCGGGTCGGCGTCGGAACAAAACACGGATTTCGGAAACATTCTGCCATTAATTGTAGCTGATCCCGGGGCGCGTACATTTCTTGTTGGTTTATTTCTACTGTCGCAGTTAATGTCTTAATTCATTTTCGGAATGGATTGTGGTGATTAAGCGAAATGCGAGGGAGACTGAAGCAGCAGTGATTCGAGCTAATTAGCCGAAATAGAGGACATGTTTTAAATTAATCATTAGAGATGTTTCATTGGTTGTAGCGGCGATCCTCTTAGACTTTTAATTTCTCATTTCATTTTGAAAATACCTACTTTTCCTAACTTTCCATAGTGAAGAAGTTGCTTACTTATCACTGATTTTTTTTTTGTTGCTTCCACTTGGATGCTGAGTAATTCAACATTTCAGTTTTTAATTTAAAAGTTGGCGTTGCTTCGGAAATTGAAAAAAAAAATCGACGAAATACTGCATAAAATTCTGAAGAACACTGAATGAAACGATGCTTCAACCGTTTCCATGTTTTATAAACTTTTCCAACTACAACCACACGTTTTGCAGCCAAATACACAGCAAGCATAAAGCAATTTAATCAACACGGGTTCTTTTGCCGCAAATATAAAGGTTCACACACAACACAGCAATCGGCAACAGCGCGCCCTTTATCTAGAGGTTGACGCCACACCGTTTTTTTTTTTTCCTTTTCATTCTCAGATGTGGAAAACTGTCGTGATTTCAATATGAAACAGAGAATTTATTAGCGTTTTTGAGACTCAAGTACAACACCAGTAGGATCATTCTTCAAGATTTCTCAGACCTTGTTTTTGTAGTTTAATTATAGTGTAGATTTTCCGAAAACTCTCAAACGCTTAAACAAACTTCATTCAAATCGGCAGATTTTAAGCGATAATTTTATGTGTTTTTTTTTATTTAACTTTTTTTTTGTAAAAACGTTTATTCAGACTTTTGAGTTACAGCATCATTTCATACATTACAATCTAAGTGGAAAACAAGTGCGGTAATTGATAGCGAGCTTTTCGGGTCTAGAATGAAATTTACATAGTTTATAAATGTTTTCAGCGCCTTTTGTTTGCTCCTAACATCGCAGTGTTTTAGCTCTGGCAAGAGAAATTTTTTAATTTGAATCCTTCTACCTAAAATTGTCCCCAACTTTAAACGAAGGTGACGCCAAAGATGTCTTACCCTACTGCACGTTGCGAACTTATGATCAAGATCTTCAATGGAATTAGGACAGTGTTCACAGTTCGGATTCATGGCTCTGTTTTGTCTGAACATTAGTGCGGCGTGAGGGATCTTTCCGTTGACCAAAAGGTAGTAGGTTGACCTTTCAGCTGAGTTGAGTGCTTTGCTTCGGGTGTTTCTCCATACTCGAGACCAGTCGATGTTGGGGTTCTCCTCCATAACTTTCGGTACTCGCAGGTTCTCTCGATAGTACTCATGCAGAGTACTCGCCGACGTCTCAAATACTAGGAATTTAAAAAAATATATATATTGAGGCGTTGAATATATTTGGCCCTTCTAAAATTTATGTCTTGATTTCAAAATGATCAATACATTTTTTCAAAGAATCACAAAAGCTTAATTTTTTTACATTGATGGACCATTCTCTGCTGTTTGCTGAGACTGAAAACTTACATTTAACTGATTGTTTTTCATTAATCCGCTTTATTTCAACAACCAAAGTTCGAATCTCTAATGTTTCTTAAACAAAATTTTCATTTTTTTATTTTTTTTTTCGTGGCTGTTAATTTTTTTATTTAAATTTTATCTTTTTTTTCAAAGCCTGGTATTCTTATTAGCTGAACTTATTTATAGATCAAAAGTTTCGAGTTTGTATCCTGAACAACGTCAAAATTATAAAATAATGACTCAAGGGAAAATTTAATTATTGTGATAAAAAGTAAATTAAAAAATCGTCAGTTGGGTAATTCTCTACCAACTCACACGAAATCGAATCTTTGCCCCGACCCCTCTTCGATTTGCGTGAAACTTTGTCCTAAGGGATAACTTTTGTCCCTGATCACGAATCCGAGGTCCGTTTTTTGATATCTCGTGACGGAGGGGCAGTACGACCCCTTTCATTTTTAAGCATGCGAAAAAAGAGGTGTTTTCAATAATTTGCAGCCTGAAACGGTGATGAGATAGAAATTTGATGTCAAAGGGACTTTTATGTAAAATAAGACGCCCGATTTGATGGCGTACTCTGAATTCCGAAACACTAAAAAAGTTTTAAAAATTCTCCCATTTTCCGTTACTCGACTGTAGAAATTTTTGGGACATGTCATTTTATGGGAAATTTAATGTACTTTTCGAATCTACATTGACCCAGAAACTTTTCAAAACTTTTTTTCGTAAAATCGCGATAACTCGTGATGTTTGTATGCAAATCCCTTATGTCTATATATCAAAATTTTTGTAATTGTCTGCTATACAACTTTGTAGAACATTGTTACACTCTAAAAAATAACCCTGCAAAGCTAGAAAAAACACGAAATTTTAAAATGAAAAAAATTGTTCTAAATGAAAAAATGACCCAATGTAGATTTGAAAAGTACATTAAATTTCCCATAAAATGACATGTTCCAAATTTTTTTACAGTCGACTAACGGAAAATGGGAGAATTTTTAAAACTTTTTTAGTGTTTTTTTCGATGAAAAATACGTTTTTTCGGAATTCTGAGTACGCCATCAAATCGGGCGTCTAATTTTACATAAAAGTCCCTGTGACACCAAATTTCTATCTCATCACCGTTTCAGGCTGCAAATTATTGAAAAACACCTCTTTTTTCGCATGTTCAAAAATAGAAGGGGTCGTACCGCCCCTCCGTCATGAGATATCAAAAAACGGACCTCGAATTCATGATCAACTGCTGTGTGAGTTGGCGGAGAATTACCCAGTTATAATTTTTCCTGCATTTATGTTTTTCTGAATAGTCCTCATAACTTCCTAAAACTTTGCCGAAAATTCAAAATTAATCAGAACAATTCCTTAAAAAAAACGTTACTTAATCCACCTTAAGGTGGTTGGTGCCTTCCTCGCATTCATGTTGTATTTTAGGTAGTATTTACAAATTAATTTAAGATTTTTTTTTTTAATTTTTTTTTTCAGTCATTTCAAGACAAAATGATGCAGCAACATAATTAATACAGATTTTTTTCCAGAAGAGACGCAGACACTGCTTAAGCGATGTGGCAACCGGGCGATACGCATGCAAAAGGGTGTGGCTGCCAATCCCCCGCGTGGTCAAAAAGTCAAAAAAGCAAAAAGACTCGGCCTTTGAGGTTATGCAAAAATCACCCTTTTTTGTAGCTACAAAAAAACTTTTTCTTGGCATAACTTTAAAAGTACTTCACTAAACAGAATAAAATTTAATAGGGTCTTAGGGGACCCCAAAACGAACAGAATAAGGCGGATCCGGCCAAAATCGGTTCAGCCAGTTCTGAGATAATCGTGTGGAAAAAAATTCATGTCTACACACATCCACACAGACATTTGTTCAGAATTTGATTCTGAGTCGATAGGTATACGTGAAGGTATACCTAGGAGTCGTATTTAAGAAGTTCATTTTTCGAGTGATTTTATAGCCTTGCCTCAGTGAGGTGAGGAAGGCAAAAAGATGTTTTATTATTGTATGGATAGCTGTCAAAGTTGTATGGAGACTTGTATGCAGGGTTGCCACATTTGATTCTGTATTTTTGAGGGTCAAAAATCTGTATATCTGTATCAGGGGGGCGAAAATCTGTATTTGGTATCTGTATTGACATTTTTATACAATTTTTCAAAAAACAAAATATTCTTAATTGTTTTTTAATGCATAAAAATGCTATACAATCTAAAATTTAATGTTTGGGCTCATCCAGCAATTGAAAAAAAATATTTGAAGAATTAAAATTATTTAAATTTAATAAAAAATCGGGAAAATCTCTATATCTGTATGTTTTTCTTAAAATCTGTATTTCTTTATATACAGATTCTGTATGACCTCATCACCTCAAAAATCTGTAAAATACAGATAAATCTGTATTTGTGGCAACCCTGCTTGTATGGGTGAAACACCAATGCACAGTGGTCCAGATCACAAATTTAAGTGGACAATAGATTTTCCGAAAAATGGTGAAGTTTTGAAGCTTTGGTGTTTTCAGATGAGTTGTTGCAAATGAAAAGGGGCAACTTTTGGTTTGGTTCAAAAATCAAACCATCCACATTAACGACCCCCGGGTCTTTTGTGGTCTCTATTGCAAGTTTCTGCTCGAACCAAGGAGTCCGAAGGCTTGAATGGGGAGAGCACCCAAACCTCTTTCTACTCCAAGGAACCTTCCACCCCAGTGTTTGAACTGACGACCTTCGGATTGCGAGTCCAACCGCCGCCAGCGATTCCACCGGAGTAGGCTTGGTTTGGTGTGTTGTTTGTACTTATGGCATGGAGACAACTTCTACACCTGGAATGACTTAACGGCCTAACAACCAAGGCCGGGACCGACATTTTACTTCCTCATCCGATGGAAGGTTGCAGCAGATGGGAATCGAACCCAGAATCATCCACTTACAAAGTGGACAGCGTAACCACAGAGTAAGACAGAGTTCGCACTGCCTCTTGATTTTTGGTTCAACTTGGTGGTTCATCGCAGGTACATTGCACGCCTACTACCAGCAAACCTTATGGATCCAAAAAATTTAATGACATTTCTTCGGACTGGGCACTCTGGGTTACTCTGCGCAAGTAACATTTTAGGCTTTATCAAAGCTGTCACAACCGCTATAAAACCTATCAGCCAAAACCAACATCAAAACCCCTTAGTCGCAACAAACTCCCCAGAACCTTAATAAACCCCACTTAAAACCCAAAAGGACCTCCGCAAAAGGTTGTTACGGCCTATTTATAAAACCTACATAGGAGCTCAAGGCTTTACAACTGAATCCTAACAACATCCTCAAAGCCTTGATAAAACCTTTGTTAAAACCTAGTCAGGAGTTATGGAAAAATGACATTTCATACGTCTTTAAACGTCTTATGCCAAATAGGTTTTATTTTGGCAAAAAATCAGTCTTCGTCTTGCCAAATGAAATTATGGAGATGGTTGTCAAAAATGGCGATTTATTTTGGCAAAAAATCAGTCTTCGTCTTGCCAAATGAAATTATGGAGATGGTTGTCAAAAATGGCGATGATAAATAATAATTATTAGAGGTAATCCAAATAATTTGAAAGCTTATTTCTCACAATTGATGGCTCAAATTCAGCTGCGGTTGAAATTTTATTGATAAATGTTGGGGAGATAGAGCCAAAAAATTCAACTCGCTTCATCAAAAATCAATATTTTGTAATCATAGTGTTTAATGTTAAAAAATATTTTATTGCAATTCTTTGAAAAAAATGTTCAAAATATTTTTAAACATCTATCGCTATAAAAATCATACCAGAAATTCAGCATAAGTGTGTGTTTTCATCAAATTTAAATCATTTTTTTCAGTTTTCTATTTTTTCAATCAAGATGGCGGTCAATCATATTCAATCAGAGCACGCGTCTAGCGCCATATTTATGCACTGCTATTTGGCCGCGATAAATGCTCTTTAAGAAGCTTATGGTTTTAAGTGAGCTTTTTACATGCCTAATGGCACTTGACAGCTACAACACCCTAGGTTTTAACAAAGCATGCGATAAAACCGTTTGGCATGGCATTGCCATCTGGTTTTAAAGCCTCTGTTAAAACTTTCATAAAACCTTATTGAAAGCCAGTCGGCTTTTATTTCCACCCGGTTTTATGTCCGAGGCATAAAACCCTGTTAGAACCTATTAATTAGCTCTTGCTTGTTGGTTGCGGTGAATGCTCAAATAAAACTATTAGGCAATCAAGATGCTACAATAAACCCTTAATAAAACTTGGTGGTGGCTAGTTGGTTTAAAAATGTTACTTGGGTGTGGCGTAACCATTCAGCCATACACTGCCACACACAAACTTTTTTATATCAATCATGATTTTATATCAATTTGGACTTAAGGGTCAAAAATTACAGTAATTGAAATAAAAGACAAGCTAACAAAATATTTTTGGTTTAAATGATTGTTTTGCATGAGAACCCAAAATATGACCAAAAATCGATTTTTCGACATTAGAGTTTTAAATTTGCTTCTTTTTTACCTTAAAATTGCTGTAACTTTTGACCCTTAAGCCCAAATTGACTTGTCAAAAAAAAAGTTTGTTTTTTAGAGCTCTAAAAGTGCCTCCAACACCACTTTTCTTTTTAAACTTTACCCTAAATTGCTACAATAAAAAAAATATTTTGAAGGTTTGCTAAAATGCTTTCTTTAAATTTGGTCGTAGAATGCGTAGATTAAGAGATAAAATTTTGGTGTCTTCGACAAAGTTGTTCGGATTGGCAAGTCTAACAACTTTTAGAAGACAAAAAAATCCCAAAAATTATCCTGAAAAGTTTGAGATTAGTGCGCTGACCACGAGGACGCGCTGTCTTGTTTTTGCATGCTCATTTTCATTTCTTTTGTGTCGCTGTTTGTGTGCTTGGGTGATTGGTTATTATAATTAAATAATGACAGCATAAGTGCAGTGTTTCCGGGAACGCGCAGTCCTGTTTTTTCGCGATAATTTTCGTCGTAAATGATCGTACAAATTTATTTCAACTGGCAGTTTTAGTATTAGCTCATCAAACTATCGATTTTATGAAGAGTAAAGCGTTATTTATTTAGTATTTTTGAAATTTGCTCGCGTTATCTAAATTGTAAAAACAGTAAAAATATACTGATAAGTCCAGCCCATAGCACTACTGCTCGGCTGGCACGCGTTCGATAAAAAAACTTTTTAAATAATCAATTATCTATCTTTCCGCAGCCAGCTGCCTAAGATTTAAAATTTTCAACCGATAAACAAAATGCTCATGGTCACATCACTGCCACTCGTGAATCCTGACCTCATACCCATCTACTAACCCCCTCAAAACTCATGTGATACTTTGTCGGAGATGCAGTCGATTGGGCGGTCTCTATCGTGGATGTAACTTCTGGAGGTCCTGGTCAATAACGGAGTAGCAACTGCGGGTGGGCACCTATGCTTATGCTTATGCTTAAAATTATCCTGAAAAGTTTGATTTTCAAAATCACCCTAATCGTGAACCACTCTATATTTTCACCAAAACAAAATTTGCCCCTTTTCATTTGCAACAACTCTTCTGAAGACACCATAGCACCAAAACTTCATAATTTTTAGGAAAATCAATTTTCCACTTAATTTTGCGATCTGAAAATGATTGAAACCCCAGCTAAGATTTTGCTTACATAGGTACATTAAAATCGACAAAAGTCAGAGGTTGATGTGAGCACGCACTTAATTATATTTAAAATCTGTTTTCAGGGATTTAAAATATACATTTTCATGTGTTATCAAAACAAATTTTAAGACATTTGGTTGTATCATTACCTAGATATAGCTATTTGAAGTTAGCAGTTTCAAAAAACGGGTGTCACGATATCTCAACACTGCCTTGACCAAATCGGCTCAAATTTTTTTGTGAAGACTCATTGAACCGGTCCTGTGTGCATGACGTGATTTTCAAAAAAATGTATTATCATAAAAAATCGAGAGCATTTTATTCTTGTATTTTTTTTTTTTTAAGCAAAATTTCAAAATTGGGCTTCATCATGCACACGGGCTTGAGTGTCTTCACACCGAATTTCAGCAAATTTGGTCAATCCCATCTCGAGATATCGATGTTTCGAGAAAAACGCTCAGAAAGTTTGGCAGTCCGCTTTGCGCAGGGCAAAATGTTGAGCTTAAAATCCTCTCTAACTCAGTTTAATCATATGATATCTTCATGAAACTTTCAGGAGTGACTGAAAATTATATTTTTACTGGATTCAAAAAAGTTTTCTGTAACATGAAATGTAGTGATTTTCTACATGTTTATAAACCCTTAACGTTCAAGCTCCCAACCCCTCAAAAAATTGGAACGGTAATTTCAACTAAACCAATCTTTTCAAATTCTTTATAGTGATTTTGATTGAATCTTTAATCAATTTTATCAAATCTGTAATTTTTGCGATCAAAAACATCGTTCCAACTTTTTTTTTAAATTAAATATGTCTTTATTGAACTTTCTTATAATAATTACATTTCATTTACATTCTAAGTGGTATGGCTACATGCTCTTCATCTTTGTTATATTTTTCGTTTTCTTATTAACTGTTCACATTCATTTATTTACTTCAAATTGTTTTACATTTTTGCATTGAATCGAATACATTTGGGAAAAAAAAGAAAAAAAAACACTTCAACAACTAATCCTAACTTAAAACTAAAAAAGTAAATTCATTAAATATTCAAAACCATTAGAACGAGTAAACTACGAACTGTATTTTAAGATAAATCCTCCAAGCGTTCTTATTTGTTCCGCACGAGTTTTGCAACCACGCAGTGTTGTTGTCATCTCGATGAAAATGTTCAGAAGTTCTTGCGGTGAAAACAGGTCACTACTGCCTTCATCCGTTGATGCGGGTTGGTTTTCCTTCGGTTGCTGACTGAAACCAGGAGGTGTTGTATTCTCTGCAACTTTTTGCCGCTGATTCAACGGCAATGGCTGCAGATTTGGAACCACTCGAACGGATCCCGCTCCAGGTGACGCCAAAGCAGGAAAATCCACGTCCGTGAATGCTGGTGGTGCTCTGCGACGATTTGGTTGGTGCCTCGTCGTCGCTTGTTGCCGAATTTTTACAAACTCAGCTCGTTTTGGGCAGCTTCGATTCTTGGTAGAATGGTCGCCGCCGCAATTGAAGCATTTGGCTTCAATGTTCTCGTTGATTGTTTCGCAAGCTTGAGTTTTGTGCTCACCTCCGCAGGTTGCACAACGACTCTTGATGAAACAGTTCCTTCCACCATGCCCAAACTGCAAACAGTTCGAACTTTGCGTCACGTCACGGTGCACTGGACGATAACGTTCCCAAGTCACGATGATGTTGAATATTACCCGAACTGCTTTCAGCTCAGACGGCGTTGTCGATCCTTTCTCGAGATGAACCAGGTACAGTTGATCACAATACTTGATGTCCTTGTTGTGTCTCGTCATCTTGAAGACTTCGATCACGTTCAACTTAAGAGTTTTGAGCTCTTCTTTCAGCACACTCACATCCATGTCGTACAGGCCTCGGAGGACCTGTTTCATGGGGCGTTTACCTGGATCGTCATGGCTGTAGTATTCAATCTTTGTATTGTTCAGGAAATCCCGAACGTAGTTGTAATCCTTTCTGGTAGGTAGCAGAATTTTGAGTCCATCAGCACACAAGCGAATGGAAGCTCGTAAAGCACCAGATTTGATAAACCCGGTCAGCCACTTTCGCACCGAATCCGATGACGATGTTTTCACAAAAATGGGTGGCAACTTTTCCCGTCGTTCAAATTCTTCCTTCTCGCTCACGTCCACAGGGAGGGTAGCGAACTGGTTTCCAGACAATTTTTGAGCGTCCTTGCTCAAACTGCCTGGCTTTGCAGGTAGCGATTTGGCATTCTTTAGCTTCTTCAAATCTGCCGATCCTGCTGGTGAGGACCGCCTCTTTTTCTTGCCGTGAGGCATTTTTGCACTTTTTAAGCACTTTTTTGGTTTGTGAGGGACGCACGTCTGACTCGCTTCTCTGCTGATCGCAGACTGATCGTTCCAACTGGTTTTTTTTTTTGCGCTAGTACAAAACAAAATTGAACGAATTGAACAAATTCTTCAGATATGAGCTCTAGAAAATTTTAGGATTGTCTAGACATCCTTGTGAATCACTGGAAAAAATAATCGTCCCGATTGATTGAGTTATGCTCGAGAACCAGCGAGTTGATGTTACCGTTCCAACTTTAAAGGGAGGCTTGGGCGTCCGTGTAAGTTTAACATACGTTGGACGTCCCAGTGTTAACAAAAACATACATTTTGTTTGCAGCAATGCGAACAATTTTATCAATTGAAGAATGTTTTCAGCCAAATGTCTACTAAATTACATAAATTCAACTTGAATGGAATTAATAACGAAAGACGCATCTAAAGCAACCAACCAACTACTGGTGAAAAGTGCTGACAAGGTAAAGGGGTAAGTCTCACTGGTGGTACAGACTGGCTAGAACAAATGCGTCCCAAACGAACTGCGTAGGAAACGAACGTTCCATCTCTTCACTCTGCAAGTTCAATTTATCGCTGTTGGCAGCAATGTGCGCGAGAAGCACATTTTTCTCATGCTGAAATTCTCCTCTGGCAGAAGTTGCTTCTTTAGTGGAGTGCATCGCAAAAGTTTAAGGAGCAAGCCTGAAATGAATGCCAGTTGGCACTTTTTATTTAGAAGGTGTTGAAACGCTTTAAAAAATATTAGTGATAAAACTGTGGAAATTCATTTTGAAAAAAAAAATGATTATTCAAAAATAAGAATCGATTCAATTACCTTTTCCAAAAAAAATAAATGGTGAAGAGGTGGAAAATAGTTAAAACAACTTTTCTTCGCTTTTTGCAAACTCACTTGGTATTCAAAACGGTGCCAGTAAAAGCATCCATTGGTATTTGGGGCACGTTCCAAAAGAGGCTTTGATCATCGGTTGCTGTTTAGCAAACATTTCTAAGGGAATGAGAAAGTTTCACCTCCTTGGAATAAAGCCATTATTATGAAATTATACTTTTTTGAAGATGGCTAAGATGGGTTAAAAAATAGTTTTTGTTCAAAATGATAAAAATCACAAACCTTAAGGGAATGCCTTAAGTAAGTTTAAAATAAAAAAGGCAAAGTTGAGTCAATTTGCAAAAAAAAATGTAAAGAATTGTTTTCACTTCTGGTGCTCAACTCTCACAACGGTATCGTTGTAAGTTATGGGCCTGTTCGGAACATTTTCCAGCAGTTTAACCACGTGGAAAAATTGATCCAATTTAAACAAAATAAACTTTCGATAGCCACAAAGCGTAATGAACGATAACAACCTTTTCCGGAACAACCTTGATCCAAAAAGCTTCTCAGCTGGCAGAAAGCTTTCCCCCGTTGGCACCAAAGTGCACAGATCGGCTATGCAAATTTATTCACAACAATTGCGCGGCAAACTTTCCCCATCTAACGGATATTGTAACCCTCTTCTATACCAGCCAGTCAGTTGGGGAAACCGCAATCCATTGCATCATTGTCCACCACCATTTGTTCGTGAAAATCCCCCCCTGGAGTGGGGCAAGTGAAAAACTGTTTCACAGATAACCTGGCGGTATTTCCGAATCGAAATGTATGGTTTTCGGGGAAAAGTTTGCCCTCCCCTACCATTTAGAGGTGATTTCCAAAAGTGTCAATTTTTACAGTTAATTCTCCAGTAAGTTGAATAAGTTAGAAAACATTGTTTGGAAAATTTAACAAAATAAACGCCATTGATAAACGAAGAAAATATTTGATTCAATCTACATCCAGCAAAAAATTCAAAACCCTGTCTAGAAGTCACTCCCAGTCAAACCCAGAGCTTACAATCATTTGCTGTGCAACATTGCACCGCACTTGAATCCATTTTGGCTACTCCTAAACCCTTGAAAATAGCATTTTGTGGGGATTAAAACATGCCTGCCCAACGAAAACCAAACGATGATGGCCAACCCTAGGTTGATGGTAGGTAGAGAAAACTTTACGGTTATAATCCGGGAGTACCCGTAAAATCGAGGCCGTCGAAGGGAAAAATATTTTGATGATGTTCTCCAACGGATATTCATGCTTTTGTGGTAAGTTGCAATTCAACCGAGAATTTTCCCGGGGGATTTTTCTCCGTTGACTAGCAGCGACCAGCATCATCCATTAGCCAGAGTGCAGTTTGAGAGAAGACTCTCAGGCTGATTAGAACATGCATCGGAGGAGATGCGATCCCCAGGTGGAGTCTACATTATCAAGAGTAATTTCTTGGTTTGGTTAGGTTGATGTTAGTTGTTGTGATTGCTAATGTGGCGCTGATATTATTTCAACAATAAAAATGGGTAAAACTTGTTTTTTGCATGAAATTCGATTTTTCAAATAAAAATATGTTCCAAAAAAATATGACTGAATACAACATTTTTGCCCATACTTGTCAATGGCTTATAAGATGTACCGTCATCAGGGGTGACAATATATCTAGGGGGTGAGATTGGGTCATACAAAAATGCTGAAATTTGTATGACCCAATGTCACCCCTGATGACGGTAGTCAAAATTACGAAAAACGGATTCTTCATCAATGTTTTAAATCTTTCATCTATATTTTATTTTATTTTCTCTTTACTGGTGAGGAATACATGCAATCCCCTTGAGACTCTTACCCTGAAAGGTAACAAAAAATACTTAATTCTGATATGATTTTTTATTGCTGTTTTTTTTTTTCAAGATGTAAAAATACCTCTCTGAGTTATTGCAGATTCGAAAGTATGTTAGATTTCTCATAAAATGACATGGCTCACAATTTTTGTCAATAAATTAACGGGAAATTGTATCGATTTTAATTTTTTTTAAATGAAAAAAACGTTTTTCCGAATTGTTTTAAAGTCCAGACTCGATTATCCGAAGCCTCGATTATCCGAAGCCTCGATTATCCGAAGTTTCGGTTATTTGAAGTTCGATTAACCGAAGGTTTGTATGGGACTTCGGATAATCGAATCACGAACAATTTTTTACTCTTTTTCTTGTTTTAACCAACAAATTCGAGCTCTGCAACCTCATTTTTGTCAAATTTTTATAGTTGATTGCCAATTAAATAATAAATTGCATTTTTTTTCAATATTTCAACACCGCCATATTGGCCGCTATCTTGGATTTAAAAGTTAAGCTCGACAATAAAAAATTAAGCAAGGATTTTTTTTTTCATGATTCGATTATCCAAAGTGAAATTTTTCCGAGGCCTTCGGATAATTGAGTCTGGACTGTAGTACAATTTTACACAAAAGTCCCTAAGCCACAAAATTTCTATCACTTCTATTCGAGCTACAAATTATCGAAAACGTATCATTGCACCAGAAGAGTTGTTGCAAATAAAAAGGGACAGCTTTTGGTTTGGTTGAAAGTTAGGGTGGTTTACGATTAGGGTAATTTTGAAAATCTAACTTGTCAGGAATATTTTTGGGAATTTTTTCGTCTTCTAAAAAGTTGTTGGAATTGCCAATTCAAGCAACTTTGTCGAAGACACCAAAATTTTATCTCGTACACAGAAAAAAATTATGTAAATTTGGAAGCTTTAATTTTGGAAGGTTGAATATTACCTCTTTTACGATGTAATTTTACCTCAATTTAGACTGAAAAAGTGACATTACACCAGAAAAGTGGTAAAATTACACATTTCCAGAGGTAAAATTACACCTTTTCTCTGACATAAAAGATGTACCCCTTCCCATATGTAATATTAACATCATTTTTTTTCTGTGCAATCTACGCCTTCTACAACCAAATTTATAGAAAGCATATGAGCAAACCTTCAAAAATCGGTTTTTTGAACGAGTCAATTCAGGGTTAAGTTTCAGAGAAAAGTGTTGTTCAGAGCCAGGGTTACTAGGTCAAAATTTGTAAAATCTGGCAAAGTATCGATAAAAAATCTGGAAAAATCTGGCGGACGAATATCTAACCAATCTCAATGGTGAAGATGGGGGAGGATATTAATGAATTCAAAAGTTTGCAGAATTCAGATGTTCCACTGTTTTTTAGGCCTAATAAAAGTTAGAATGTATTTTTTATTTAAGAAAAACACTTTCTTATAATTTTGATTCTCAATTCAAATCTTATATTTTATTCAAAAAGTTGAACAAAATGAGAAGGATGAATCTTTGTTCTGGCTGATACTTGAAAAATCTGGCATTCCCAGATTTATCTGGCAACCTGGCAACCCTGTTCAGAGCACTTTTAGAGCTCTAGAAAACAAACATTTTTATTATTTGACAAATCAATTTGGACTTAGGGATAAAAAGTTGTAAGTATGATAATTTTACATAAAAACCCAAAATGAGCAGTTCTCTAGGATTTCGGTCATTCGATTTTTTTTGTATTTTTTAATCCGACTGAAACTTTTTTGGTGCCTTCGGTATGCCCAAAGAAGCCATTTTGCATCATTAGTTTGTCCATATAATTTTCCATACAAATTTGGCAGCTGTCCATACAAAAATGATGTATGAAAATTCAAAAATCTGTATCTTTTGAAGGAATTTTTGATCGATTTGGTGTCTTCGGCAAAGTTGTAGGTATGGATACGGACACTAAAAAATTATACACGGTAAAATTTGGTGATTTTTTATTTAACTTTGTCACTAAAACTTGATTTACAAAAAACTATTTTTATTTTTATTTTTATGTTTTAGAGGACATAAAATGCCAACTTTTCAGAAATTTCAGGTTGTGCAAAAATCATTGACCGAGAATTTTTTAATCAATACTGATTTTTCAAAAATCGAAATTTTGGTCGTAAAATTTTTCAACTTCATTTTTGTAAAATTAAATTTGCAATCAAAAATACTTTAGTGAAATTTTGATAAAGTGCACCGTTTTCAAGTTATAGCCATATTTAAGTGATTTTTGAAAATAGTCGCAGTTTTCATTTTTAAATTAGTGCACATGTTTGCCCAGTTTTGAAAAAATATTTTGAAAAGCTGAGAAAATTCTCTATATTTTGCTTATTCGGACTTTGTTGATACGACCTTTAGTTGCTGAGATATTGCAATGCAAAGGTTTAAAACAGGAAAATTGATGATTTCTAAGTCTCACCCAAACAACCCACCATTTTCTATCGTCAATATCTTAGCAACTAATGGTCCGATTTTCAATGTTAATATATGAAACATTTGTGAAATTTTCCGATCTTTTCGAAAAAAATATTTTCAAAATTTTAAAATCAAGACTAACATTTCAAAAAGGCCAAACATTCAATATTACGCCCTTTTAAAATGTTAGTCTTGATTTGAAAATTTTGAAAATATTTTTTTCGAAAAGATCGGAAAATTTCACAATTGTTTCATATATTAACATTGAAAATCGGACCATTAGTTGCTGAGATATTGACGATAGAAAATGGTGGGTTGTTTGGGTGAAACTTAGAAAACATCAATTTTCCTGTTTTTAAACCTTTGCATTGCAATATCTCAGCAACTAAAGGTCGTATCAACAAAGTCCGAATAAGCAAAATATAGAGAATTTTCTCAGCTTTTCAAAATATTTTTTCAAAACTGGGCAAACATGTGCACTAATTTTAAAAATAAAAACTGCGACTATTTTCAAAAAGTCACTTAAATATGGCTATAACTTGAAAACGGTGCACTTTATCAAAATTTCACTAAAGTACTTTTTGATTGCAAATTTGATTTTACATCGAAAATGAAGTTGAAAATTTACGACCAAAATTTCGATTTTTGAAAAATCAGTATTGATTAAAAAATTCATAACTCGGTCAATGATTTTGCACAACCTGAAATTTCTGAAAAGTTGGCATTTTATGTCCTCTAAAACATATCAAAAATAAAAAATTAAAAATAGTGTTTTTTGTAAATCAAGTTTTAGTGATAAAGTTAAATAAAAATCACCAAATTTTTTTACCGTGTATTATTTTTTCCAGTGTAGTCCGTATCCATACCTACAACTTTGCCGAAGACACCAAATCGATCAAAAATTCCTTCAAAAGATACTGATTTTTGAATTTTCATACATCATTTTTGTATGGACAGCTGCCAAATTTGTATGGAAAATTATATGGACAAACTAATGATGCAAAATGGCTTCTTTGGGCATACCGAAGGCACCAAAAAAGTTTCAGTCGGATTAAAAAATACAAAAATTAAAATTGAAGAAATAAGACCGATTTCGTAGAGAATTGCTCAAATATGACCAAACATCGATTTGTTGACACTTTGGCTAAATTCTGCGGGCAGATTCAGATTCAGCGGGCAAAATTACATAGAAAAACATATATTTCCGAATTTTTAGGGTGGTCCCATACGATTTTCAAATGAAGATATCTAGAGTTTAAAGAAAAACACCTCTAAGATTTTTTCAGCGTTTGTAGAGCTGGAAGACTGGCGCTTGAATTGGCCTGAGCCTTTTTGAGATATTTAAGTTTTAAAAATGCATCATTTTTACCTTAAAATGACTGTAACTTTTGATCTTTAAGTCCAAATTGATTTGTCAAATAATAAAAATGTTTGTTTTCTAGAGCTCTAAAAGTGCTCCGAACAACACTTTTCTCTAAAACTTAACCCTGAATTGTCACGTTAAAAAAAATGCGATTTTTGAAGATTTGCTCAGATGCTTTCTATAAATTTGGTCGTAGAAGGCGTAGATTATGAGATAAAATTTTGGTGTCTTCGACAAAGTTACTTGGATTGGCAATTCCAACATCTTTTAAGAAGATGAAAAAATTCCCAAAAATATTCCTGAAAAGTTAGATTTTCAAAATCACCCTAATCGTAAACCACCCTAACTTTCAACCAAACCAAAAGTTGTCCCTTTTTGTTTGCAACAACTCTTCTGATGACACCAAAGCTCTAAAGCATCGCAATTTTTCGGAAAATCCATTTTCCACTTAATTTTGCGATCTGGATCACTGTGCATTGTGAAAATCCATAAAAATGAAAGGGGTAGTACCGCCTTACCTACACTAGATATCGAAAAACGGACTTCGGTTCGTGGTCAGGAACCAAAATTACTCCTTAGAACAAAGTTTCAAGAAAATCGAACAGTGGCCGGGATTTCATGTGAGTTGGCGGAGAATTAACCAAACATAAATTTACAATTGAAAGATACTATTTCAATCTGAATAACGTGCAAAATAGTAAATAAGTTATATTTGTGTACAAACAAGGTTTTCTAGCTGTTAACAATTCAATTTATTGTGGCAGTCTCCTCCTCCACAAAATGAAAAGCACAAGAATGAATCCAAACGATAGCCAAGCATGCTGCACAATGTTTGTATTTAAGTAGATATAATAGCACAAAGATCAAACGCTTTGATGGCAAACCGGGCAATTGATGTCGATTTAGTTGGCAATAGAGCCAAAAAGGCAGGCAAGCGTTTCCTTCCCTCAGCCAATTGTTACGGGGCAAGTGTTTAGCAGAAAAGCAATTTTCCAGCAAGCACCAGCAAATGGCTAAAATATTCTCAGCAGCAGCTGCTGTTGGGGACCGCTGTCATGGTGCTGTGAAGTGAAATTTTAAAATTGTTCGAATTTAATCGCATCCGACAATAGTCAGCGTTTCTTTTTTTTTTTGGAATTGCAAATCATGCCTTATTCTGTGCGCCCTCTGCTTCCAGTGACCCAGTTTCGGTGCTTCTCCCCCTTCTCCTCCTCGTGGTGACTCTGGGCAAGAAAAACGAGCTGAATGTACTCTAATTAATTCGCCGCCGGCGGGAGGGGCAAGCTTTGACTGGGTCAGTGGAAGGAGGGGGGGGGGCGGTATAAAAGTCAAATGACTTGGAAAAATTCACCCGGACTTGCAAAGTTGAGAATTGTTCGTGTAATGAAAGCTAGTAGCTTGGAATAATTGGCGCTATTATATTGCTAGCGGGGGAGTCAGTTAAATAGTTTGACTTACGGGTACTGGTCGAAATTGGCGAGGGAGGGAAATATTTTGCAGCATCAATTGAAACTGTAAACCGGAAAAGGAACGAACAGTGCTGGAGTACAAGGATTTCTCGGGAAGTACACTTCAAAACAGCTCCAAAAACGAGAGTATTTCAAAGTTAAAAGTGAAAATCAGCAACGGAGTTGCTCGGATTCATTGCCAAGTTGAGCTTTTTCAAATAAGTTAAGCATTTTTTTTCAATTTCATTTTTTTTTTCAGATGATTTAAGATTACCTAAAACAAAATAAATTGGAATAATTAAATAAAACGAAAAATTCAAGCAATTTTTTGAATCCGGTTGAATTAGCCGCACGGAGAGACCGTGCCCAGAAATTTTAACAATTAAAATTGTTGATTTTACTTTCGTTAATTTTAACAAAAACGTACTTGTTACTGCCAATATTCCGTTAGAATAACTAAAATTTAGTATTAATTTAATAACCTGTTTGTTGAAAATGCTAGAGGCAAAAAGCTAACAGATTTCCCGAACTCGAATGAAAGTGCTCGACTGTTAGCTTTGGTTTTAGGAAAATCAAAAATTTTGTTGGTTGAATATAATTTACATTTGGTTGAATATTTAAAAGATGAACTTGGGTTTGTTTACGTCTGTCATTTGAAGTCAGGATTCGAACGAGAACGGTCGATTTGTTGAGTTTGTGTTGTTAATTATGAAGTGAGAGGATGTGAAAGGTGAAACTTACACTATTTAGCTAATGTTGAAGTGGCACATCAAAGTGTTGCAACTGGGGAGGTGGAATTGGTGAGTAGGTTTGTTGATGATTTCTTTGCAGGTGATAAACTATGAAGAGCAAGAGGACGATTTGCCATGAGGACCTCCAATGCGAGTGAGTTGAACTTGTTAGAAGAATGTTTGATGGAACGAGAGGGCAATAGAAGGGAAATGCGGGCCGACTCTTCACGGATAGAGCAGCTCGGGCAAATTTAACAAAATGTTGGTTAATCCAAGTAAGTATGGGTTTATTTTTGCACAATAATTTATCTAATGTGATTCTTATTAGAAAACTGAATCATTAAAAGCTTCGTGCTTACGACGGATAAAATCTTAATGAACCATTATTTTTTTCCAGAATCATCAATTATTAAATACATAGAAATGCCATGTGTAAGCAACATAAACAACATAAAAATAGAGATGAAGTAAAATATAAAAAAAAATAAAAATATATAAAATATATAAAAGAAGATAATTATTATCTTGAAAGTTTTGTTGCAAATACGACTGCTCAATAAACTGGTAAGTAAAACTCAAAATATTTTTTTCAGGAATCAAAGTACGTTGAATAAATTGAATCAAATGCAAATGATATTTCTTCTTTCCTCAATATAATTTCATTTATTTACGTTCCTTTTTTCAGTTTATAGCCGAAATTAAGAATTTTGTATTAAATTAATGTCAAATCCATTGTTAGAATATCATCAAAATGAATTATAGTTCAAATCATAGTTGAAAGGAACTCCAAAACTCTATTAGGTTATAAGAAACACGAAATTGTAAATTGATTATTTACTAATAAACACTAATTGAATTGAATTGTATTAAATTACTAATACATTTCACATGTCTACACGGAGAGACTGTGCCCAGAAATTTTAACAATTAAAATTGTTGATTTTACTTTCGTAAATTTCAACAAAAGCGTACTTGTTGCGGCCAATTTTCAGTTAAATCAACCAAAATTAAGTAATAATTTAATAACCTGTTTGTTGAAAATGCTAAAGGCAAAAAGCTAACAGATTTCCCGAACTCGAATGAACGTGCTCGACTGTTAGCTTTGGTTTTAGAAAAATCAAGATTTTTTTTTGGTTAAATGTAAATATCAATTGGTTGAATATTAAAAGATGAACTTGGGTTTGTTTACGTTTGTCATTTGAAGTCAGGATTCGAACAAGAGCGGTCGATTTGTTGAGTTTGTGTTGTTAATTGTGAAGTGAGAGAATGTGAAAGGTGAAAATCACACTATTTGGCTAATGTTGAAGTACAAATCGAAGTGAACACTGTTGCAACTGTGGAGGTGCAATTGGTGAGTAAGCTTGTTGATGATTTCTTTGCAGGTGATAAACTATGAAGAACAAGACGAGGACATTCGCAATGAGGACCTCTGATGCGAGGGGACTTCATGACAATGCTTTAAGGAAAGGGAAGGGCAGTGAAAGGAAGAGGCGGGCGAACTCTTGCACGACAATACTTGCACGGGCAAATTTAACAAAAGGTTGGTTAATCTAAGTAAGTATGGATTTATTTTTACATAACAATTTATCTGTTGTGATTTTAATGAGAAAACTGAATAATGAAAAACCTTCGTTCTTACGATGGATACAAATTTAATGAACCATTATTTTTTCAGAATCATCAACCATAAAATACATGGAAATGCGTACACATAATATTAAAATAAAAATTAGATGATGGGAAATGTCTAAAAATAAAATTTATAAAAGATATACAAAAGAAGATAGAAATATTTTAAAAATGCTGTTAATAGAAGACTGTTAAATAAACTGGTAAGTAAAACTCTAAATATTGTTTTCAGGAATCGGAGTATGTTGAATAAATTTAATGCAAGCTTGGTAAGTAGCATTATTGATATTTCTTCTTTCCTCATCATAATTAAATTTATTTACGATCCTATTTTCAGTTTATAGCCAAAATTAAGAATTTTGTATTAAATTACTATTAGATTTTATATGTCTATTTGCAGCAAAAGGTTCACTTTGGTGTAAATTCTGTGTCCAACCACAAGAAAAATAACTAAACCTGAGACCGTTGTAGATGATGATGACTTATAGGATGATTGCACAGTGATGGTAAGTGAATACAACACTTAATTTTATACAACATAATAACTTAACTTGGTGACAATTTTGCTCGGTTTATATTTTTAAGGAATTCACATCTTTTTTAAATATGTGTAACAAAATTTGTAACATGTTTTATTATTATTTTTTTAGATTTATGCAACGTAATTTTTTCAAACTTTAATCAAACTTTACATGTTTTATAATAACAGTTAATAAAAAGTTTTGTTTTTATGCTTTTTAACAGTAATTTAATAACTTCATGCTAAAAAAAAATTAGTACAAAAAGTTAAAATTTTAGGCAGAATAAATGCGAATATTAAAACAACCAACATTAATTTGTGAGGCATTATTAAAAAATTTACTTCAAATTCAATAAAAATATTGCTAACAATAGCTAATTTTTGACTACATGTACGAATATTTTTCTGTATTTAAGTAAGACATTAGTTAAAAATATAGCTAGAAATTCAGCCCGGCCTGTATCGTTAGATAATTAAAGAAAATATATATGAACACTTACATAAATTATGTCTAATTAAGAAATGTTTTGTTATAGACCACTAATAATTTGCTGCATGCAAAAATATTTCAGTTAATACAACGAAAAAAAATGTGGAAAAATAGTTGAAAAGTATGGTCCAGCCTGTTTTTTACAGAATATTCCACAATATTTCAGCTGAAAACAAGAAAAAAATAGTTAATTTTCTGAAAAAAATATTCTAGCAGTCGACTGCTAGAATTTTTTTCGACTATTTAGCCAACAGAAATGGCAATTCCAACTATTTTTTTAGTTACTTTTAGTTATTGGTGGTCAGCAATTTTGGGTTAACAAAATCAACAATCGATTGTTGAAAAAAAGCTGTGTAAAAAATTAACCCATACTTTTAGTTAAATTAACCAAGATTTTCTTAGATTTGCCCTGGCCGGTCTCTCCGTGTATTTGCAGCAAAAGGTTCACTTTAGTGAAAATTCTGTTTCCAACCACAAGAAAAATAACTAAACCTGAGACCATTGTAGATGATGATGACTTATTGGATGATTTCACAGTGATGGTAAGTGGATACAACACTTAATTTTATACAACATAATAAAAATATAAGCTTAAAACTTGGTGAAAATTTTGCTCGATTTCTATTTTTCAGGAATTCATGTTAAACATCTTTTTTAAATATGTTTAACAAAATTTGTAATATGCTTTTCATTATTTTTAGTTTAATGCAACGTAATTTTTTAAAACATTAATCAAACTTTACATGTTTTATAACAACAGTTAAAAAAAAGTTTTGTTTTGATGCTTTTAACAGTAACTACAAAACGTTAAATTTTTAGGCAGATTAAATGCGAAAATAAAAACACTCAGCATTAATTTGTGAGGCATTATTACAAAATTTACTGCAAATTCAATAAAAATATCGCTAACAACTGCTAGTTATTGACGAATATTTTTCTGAATTCAAGTAAGACAATAGTTGAAATATAGCTAGAAATTCGGCCCAGCCTATATCGTTAGATAATTAAAGAAAATATATATCAACACTTACATAAATTATGTCTAATTAAGAAATGTTTTGTTATAAAAATACTAATAATTTGCTGCATGCAAAAATATTTCCGTTGATACAACGAAAAAAAATTGTTGAAAAAATGTTGAAAAACATTTCCCAGCCAGTCTTCAACAGAATATTCCACAATATTTCAGCTGAAAACAAGAAATTTTTGGTTAATTTTCTGAAAAAAATATTCTAGCAGTCGACTGCTAGAATTTTTTTCGGCCATTTAACCAACAAAAATGGCAATTCCAAGTATTTTTTTAGTTAATTTTAATTATCGGTGGTCAGCAATTTCGGGTTAACAAAATCAACAATCGATTGTTGAAAAAAAGCTGTGTAAAAAATTAACCCATACTTTTAGTTAAATTAACCAAGATTTTCTTAGATTTGCCCCGGCCGGTTTTAAAAGAAACTTACAACGCTGCTTCAGAATATTACTTCAGCAAGACACGGCTATTTTCATTAAAAAATATATCTTCTTCTTAAAACTTAAAGTTCAAATTTGACATATCCACAAAAAAAAATCTCCAAAATTGAGGCCGATTTTTTTTATTATTGATTTGCTTCAAACTTCCCCATAACAAGAATTTGCGGTTTTTCATGTTAAAAAAAGCAATTTTACGGAAACTATAATTCCAAAACACAACATTTTAGGACATTTCACGGAACCAGAAAAAGAAAAAAAAACACTTTTAAAATATTGGTTAAAATAACAGAAAACACTGTTAATGCATTATTTTATATTATTTTTGAATCAACTTTAATTTCTCTTCACAAAATTTCAAAGTGATACTTTTCAAAATGGTTCGTTCCTTCCGGAAACAATAGACAGTCTTTTTCAGATAAGCAATTGCATCTTGCATCAAAGTTTTTAATATGATTTTTTTTAACAATAGCCAATACTTGCCAATAGCTCAAAAGTTGTTATTTATTCTCTTACACATATTTTTAAAACTACAATTATTTTTCTTTAGTTGTGTTTTATCACAATTTTAAGTTGTACTTAAGTGTTAATTGTACTTATCTCTTTCAGAATAGTCCTTTCCTACAATTTCTCGGACCACATCAAATTAATCAGAAATTTGGTTCCATTTGTGTATGGACAGTAGGGTGACAATACAAAAATCGACGTCAGGGATACCCTCTGACTCGATTCCTTAAGAGAAAATAAGTATCTGTGCAAATTTTGAGCCAAATCGGGTAAGGTTTAGGGGTCGCTTTTTATCGTTGAAGTTTATATGGTGAAAATCGCATAAATGTATGCAGAAAAGCATCGTTTCAATAATTTTCTGCAAAGTGGCGCGGGTTTCGCCCAAAATTGTCCAAGTGTGAGATCTTCGCAGGAATTTTTGTTTCCTACAACTTTGTCAAAGGGTGCAAAACACTCCGAGTTGATCCTGATTTTTGATGATTTTTTTGGTAAAAAATATTTCCTTATATACTTCCTATATACCCCTTATTTACTATCAAATATATTAGACGATTTCTTTTCATCGCATTGCTAATAAATTATCAGGATCAACTCGGATCTTCTTACACCCCTCAACAAAGTTGTAGGAAATTAAATTTCCTACAAGAATCTCACACTAGGACAATTTTGGGCGAGACCTGCGCCACCTGCTGCCAAAATCCTGAAGCGGTGTTTTTCCCCATACAATTTAGTGATTTTCCCCATATAAACTTCAACTATTATATGCGACCCCTTAACCTTGACCGATTCGGCTAAAAATTGGCTCAGTTTCTTTTTATTGCCTGAAGAATTGAGCCAGGGGTATCTTTTTAAATTTTCCAAAAATTTGAATTTTTCTTGTCACCCTAATGGACAGTTGTAAAATTTATATTAAAATAAATCAATGACGCAACAGGGCTCTTTTGGTTAAAGTACCCCTACATAGTTAAAGGCACATCAAACAAAATAGAAAAACTTTCAAAAAATCTGGAAGAATTGCTCAAGTTGTTGTCTGCAGCCAAGTTGATAATCGATACGTTTAAAAAGGCAATGGTTTACCGTGGCTAAAAAATGATTACAACACCTTGTAAACATCTTGAGCATCCTTACAGCCTATCTGAAAAATGGTCTAGGGCTATTTACAAAACTGTGAAGCAATACAACATCACGAATTCAATCAATCGTTTGTCTTAATGACATTTTACTTCTGAAACTTCTGCTTGGTTTTATGGTCCATGGTATTACCATAGACAATATGACGTAACTGTTTTTTTGTAATTTTGGTAGGCTTTCAATAGAATTATTTGAACCAATAAATTTTCAATCTTTTTTTCTATTGCATACTAAAATGTCTAAAAATCCTTGTTTTAAATCAAATTGCGTCCCTAGGGCGTTGGTCGTGTGACCGGAAATTAAATTACATTCCACCAAACAGGCCTTCATGACTTCCGCAAAGAGGACTAAACTAATAGAGGGATTGTGTCAGGAAGTGGCAGTAAATTCCAATTAAGATGGCTTTGGATTAGGACACGAGACAGCTGCCGACTGTTATCGATACGGTTTGGGCCTGGGCCCATCAACCTTGTAATTGAGAATGATGACAAGGGTAATTATCGTTATTTGCACTGTGGAAGTAATAACCTTGATGACAGTTGGGAATCCTGACCAGTGATTTGAAATTAAATGTTTCGCTTAGTTATATGTTAAACAATTTACCACGGCAATCTTCTATTTTTACATTGAACAAAGTTTACTGTTTCCCTTTCGGCAGACGAATGCGGAAAATTAATTTCGTCTTTTGAAGGAAAACTTTTAAGTTTAATTGCACTTTATTACTGTCGTAAATATTGCACGCTGTTCGCACAACTCCATGCACCGATGGTGAAGCTGCTTATGTACAGCACGCGGCACGGGGTTGAACTGAAGCATATGGGACCGATGCGCTCTAGGAAGAAATATGGCCGTACTACCAGGCGGTTACCAAACATCTTTAAGGAAATACCAAGAAGCTTAATCGGATGATCAAAAAAGCATCTTCTTTCTGAAATTGAATATATTTTTAGTTATATTTTTTTATTGTTTGTTTATGTTTAAGTGGACAATCATGACAAAATTAATATTGATCAACTTGTGTTTGATAACGGAATATTTTCCCAGAAAATTTAAAATGCTTTTAATATTCAGAAGATGTTTTGCCTTTCTCATTGAGATAAGGCTATAATCCTGTTCTAAAACTGAACTTTACATTAAAGCTCGTAGCCCCACCTTAACTTATACCTATCGACTCATGGCATATCTACAATCACTTAGCTTAGAAAATTTCACTTAGCTTAGGAATTTGAATCAATGGAAATGAATCTGAGTTTCTACAATGGAAAAGTAATCAAATTAGAAACTGACGTTTGGTTTGGAAAATTTCAAAATCTACGGTAAGTTGACGTTTCCATGACGCCCAGCAAGTTTTCTAAGTTGATTGTGGATGACGAACGTAAGTTGCAGACTTTCCTAAGTAACTACTTTACTTAGATGTTCTAAGCTAAGTGATTGTAGATAGGCCATCAGAATTACAAACTGAACAAATGTCTGTCCGTCTGTGTGGCTGTGTGTTCATGTGTTTGTGGGTCTGAGTGCATGTGTGTTATCAAAATTCTCACTGATTTCTCTCTGTACTGGCTGAAGCGATTTTGATCAAACCGATCGCATTTGACTTGGTTTAGCGACTCATACGTCGCAATCAAATGGTTTGAAGTTTCGATAAGTAGTTCAAAAGTTATGCATAAAAATGTGTTTTCACAAATACCCGGTTCTCACTTAAATCGATGTAAATTGCGCCCTATCCAAAGAATACAAAACATTGATCATATGGCAACCCTGTCTCAAGTTATGAACACTTAAGTAATATGTATGTACTTTTTTGAATCGGGATCTGAATGTATGTAAGCTAAATCCGGATCCATTATCCAACCCATCGTTAGTTAACTAATCGAAAAACCTATCAAGAGAGTACAAAATTTTGAAGATCTGGCAACCTTGTCTCATGTTATGACCACTTAAGTAATATTTATGGGCAATTCTCTACGAAATCGGTCTTTTTTCTTCAATTTTAATTTTTGTATTTTTTAATCCGACTGAAACTTTTTTGGCGCCTTCGGTACGCCCAAAGAAGCCATTTTGCATCATTAGTTTGTCCATATAATTTTCCATACAAATTTGGCAGCTGTCCATACAAAAATGATGTATAAAAATTCAAAAATCTGTATCTTTTGAAGGAATTTTTTGATCGGACTACCCTTGAAAAAATAATACAAGGTTAAAAAAATTGGTGATTTTTTTATTTAACTTTTTATCACGAAACTTGATTTGCGAAAAAACACTATTTTTATTTTTTTTTATTTTTTGATATGTTTTAGAGGACATAAAATGCCAACTTTTCAGGAATTTCCAGGTTGTACAAAAAATCATTGACCGAGTTATAAATTTTTAAATCAATACTGATTTTTTCAAAAAATCGAAATTTTGGTCGCAAAAATTTTTTAACTTCATTTTTCGATGTAAAATCAAATTTGCAATCAAAAAGTACTCAAGTAAATTTTGATAAGGTGCACCGTTTTCAAGTTATAGCCATTTTTATGCAACTTTTTTCAAAATAGTCTCAGTTTTTCATTTTTTAAAATTAGTGCACATGTTTGCCCACTCTTGAAAAAAATATTTTTGAAAAGCTGAGAAAATTCTCTATATTTTGCTTCTTCGGACTTTGTTGATACGATTTTTAATAGCTGAGATATTGCAATGCAAAGATTTAAAAACAGAAAAAATGATATTTTCTAAGTCTCACCCAAACAGCCCACCATTTCTCAATGTCGTCTCAGCAACTAATGGTCCGATTTTCAATGTTAAAATAAGAAATATTTGTGAAATTTTCTGATCTTTTCGAAAATAATATTTTCAAAATTTTCAAATCAAGACTAACATTGTATTACGCCCTTTTAAAATGTTAGTCTTGATTTGAAAATTTTGAAAATATTGAAAATCGGACCATTAGTTTCTGAGATATCAACATTGAAAAATGGTGGGCTGTTTGGGTGAGACTTAGAAAACATCAATTTTCCTGTTTTTAAACCTTTGCATTGCAATATCTCAACAACTAAAGGTCGTATCAACAAAGTTCGAAGAAGCAAAATATAGAGAATTTTCTCAGCTTTTCAAAAATATTTTTTTCAAAAGTGGGCAAACATGTGCACTAATTTTAAAAAAATGAAAAACTGCGACTATTTTGAAAAGGTTGCATAAAAATGGCTATAACTTGAATACGGTGCATCTTCAAAATTTCACTGCAGTACTTTTTGATTGCAAATTTGATTTTACATCAAAAAATGGAGTTGAAAAAATTTTGCGACCAATATTTCGATTTTTTGAAAAAAATCAGTATTGATTCAAAAATTCATAACTCGCTCAAAGATTTTTTGCACAACCTGGAAATTTCTGGAAAGTTGACATTTTATGTCCTCTAAAACTTATAAAAAAATAGAAGTTGTATTTTTTTGTAAATCGGGTTTTCGTAATTAAAAGTTAAATAAAAAATCACCAATTTTTTATAGCGTGTATTATTTTTTCCAGTGTAATCGGTATCCATACCTACAACTTTGCCAAAGACACCAAATTTTTGAATTTTCATGCATCATTTTTGTATGGACAGCTGCCAAATTTGTATGGAAAATTATATGGACAAACTAATGATGCAAAATGGCTTCTTTGGGCATACCGAAGGCACCAAAAAGGTTTCAGTCGGATTGAAAAATACAAAAAAAATCGAATGACCGAAATCCTAGAGAACTGCTCTTATGTCCTTTTTTGAAGCAGGAACTCACTTGAATGTATGTAAGCTATGTCCTGATCAATCATCCAACCCATCGTTGGTTAAATATTCGAAAGACCTATCCAAAGAGCATAAAACATTGAAAACATTGAGATTAATATTTATGTACTTTTTGAAGCCAGATCTTTCTTGAATGTATGTCAACTATGTGTGGATTAATTATCCAACCCATCGTTGGTTGAATAATCGAAAGATCTATCCAAAGAGCCCAAATTATTGAAGATCTGGCAACTCTGTGTCATGTTATGACCACTTAAGTAATATTTATGTACTTTTTGAAGCCGGATCTCACTTGAATGTATGTAAACTATTTCCGAATACATCATCCGACCCAGGTAGGTAAGGCAATCGATAAACCATTCAAACTTGTCTAAAAGTGGCACCCATTGTGGTTGAAAAGTGAGGACCACATGGGTGGATTAAGCTAATTTTTATTAGTATCATAATATATTTTTTTTTTTCAAAATAACGTTTACGTAATTATTAGCTATGGAATAATTTTGATAAGTAACAATTTTAATTTTGTTATTTTTTAATGAAATTGCTTCAAAAAATTTATGTTTGTTGGTAACATTTCGTTCATTTCCTTATTTATACTTCATGCGATTAACACCCCTACACCAGCAATATAAACTTCAGTATCGTACTTAACCGAAGCTTATATGGCTTAAAAAAAACAATCAATTCAAATCTGCAATCCATTTTCGATTGCGAGGAAGAACAACATTTTTGCTGCAATCCGAGCAGGAATAAATATTTTCTCAACATTCCAATTTCCAGTTAAGCACAAACTCACAAGCGTTTGCTTGCATGCGTACGTGTGTGTCTGTGTACAAGTGTGAATTACAAGTGTGCGAAAACATGAAAATAAAATACAAACAGTATCAAATCAAACGCTCCAATCACCCTCGAAGGTGTTTTCAACCAGAAAAAAAACCTGCTTGCTCATGACACCTCACTCTTCGGTGCCAACACCCATAATGTCTCGACAGGAGGAGGAGGTGCAGGAAAAAAAGAAAATCAATTCCAAAATACAGAAAAGCACACCCCCGTCGATCATTTTTCATGTCGTCGGCTGGCTGTGCCATTGAATATATATTTTCCACTTGGATTGGCACATTTTACATTGTCGGTGCGTTGAGAAGCCGCGGGGAAAACAATGGGAAATGGTGGGTGCACCCGTTTTTGTTTTTTATCATTTTTGTTTTGATTTTATTTATTTTTTGCCATTAGATCATAAACACTGCTAATCTTGATAAGCAAAAAATATATAAAAATGAAACATTTTTTTAATTTAAGTTGATGCATTGCGAGAGAAAATAAAACAATACAGTTCAGAAGTAACGTACACTCACCCTACTTCCAAATTCTGATTTAAGTGATTTCAGATATATTATTTCCATGAGCACAATTCGATTAGTGAACCAACTCGAGTGTTCACATTGGTTGTAGCATTGCTGAAATATCGTGTTCGGGGAAATTATTTCAGGTAGGTTTTCATTTATTTCTTCCAGTTGAGTTCAACCATACTTTAGCTTAATTTCCCTCTCAAATGAGTTTATTCAGATTACACATTTTGGCTGTCAGAAAAAAAGCAAGTACACGTGCCTGGCATTGAAACAATATCGAGTCACAAGTGTTGTAATAACCACGGCTGATGAAAGGGGAGCCCTGTGGTAAAAAGAAAATGAATTTCATAAATTTCCATAACTCACTTAATTGGGATGAAAACCCCGCACAAGCGCGCGATTCTCGCGAAAAAGCTTAACTCACAGCTGTGTGTGTGTGGGAAAAAGAGGAGAGAGCACTGCCTAATGGAAAACCGTTCCACCTTTCCATCCACGTCAAAAAATGTTTTGTGTGTTGACGAGTATGTTTGACGCGTGTATGATAAGGTGTACGATTACGATTTGCGTATGTTGAATGGTTTCACTCGCAGTAAACACCATACACTGAGAGAACTTTTGCTTGATTTTTTTTTGCATTGCCGTCAACCTTAAATTCTGAACTCCTGTAAAATAATAGCTGGAGAAAACTGTCAAGTACGTATTTCAAAAAAAGTAATCATTGTCACGTAAAATCAGATTAAAAAAGTGTGTTCAAAAAAACATATAATCCAAAAAGATCTGACCGAGATCAGACTAACTTAAATATTTGTCTTCTCTCAATGCCACGTCAGCGTTCGCGAAACCTTTCAAGGTTTTAGACAAACAACAATAAAACCAGATCAATGAAAAGAGCTTGATAAAAAATCGTTGAGCCGTACTGTGAAGAATGCTGAGTTCCGTTTCGCGTGAATACAACGTGAAGGAGTTTTCAAGTGCTTTTTTTATAAACTTCATCATCCCGGTACGAGAATCGAACTCACGACCTCTGGATTGGAAATCCAGCACGCCGTTAGTCGAAACACATCCCCTACCGGTCAGTATTCCCAGTGAGCAGATTTACTCTTTGAAGGGATCTGACTTTGCCAAGCCAGACAGGAATCGAACCCATCACCTTCCGCTTGCAAGGCGAAACCCGTAACCTCACGGCCACGGAAGCTCGGCAAAAGAGTGCTACTGTTTCAATGCATAATTTTTCTCTGTGTGGAAAGCCTAGCAATGGAATGATTTTTCTTTTGGAACACCATTTGAAAAAAAAAATAAAAAAAATATTGCCGTCTCATGCAAATCAATGCAATAGGTATTAGTTTTTTTATATATATTTTCATCTTTTATTACTTCTACGACTTTTTCACAGGGTAACACAGCGATGGGACAAAAGCAACGCGTTAATTAAAAGTGTTGCGGTGGTGAAACCATCAATCATGCTTTTGTAGGGCATACATGTGGTTAAATGATAATGGAAAACTGATAAAACCACAGAGAGTAAATTTTTCCACAGTTTGAAAACGGATCCTCATTAAATCGTTTCCATTTTGATGCTCAGCATGATGAGTTTTCCTTGTTTTGTAAAACCGCAAACCGCAATTTTTATAAACTGTTGCATTTTTAAATCATATTTGTAATATGTAGCTTTTAAGGGTATGAAATTCTTAAGAGAAAGCCAAAAAAGAGAACACGTGAGGTGTAGTTTGCCTAGTTTTTGTAATCAAGCAGTGTCTTTTTTTTGTTTTTTTTATAGATTTACTTTACGCACATCAATGTTGATAAATTTCAATTCCCATTCATTAAAAGCTTTACGATATTGATACTGGTTTTCTTTAGCTCCTCAATTAACAAAATTTTAGAAAGGGTATTAAAAGTATTTAAAAATGTTGTACTCTCAAAGGTAGAGAAAACTTTATATTTTTTTTTTTTTAACCTTAAGTTAAATTGCACATTTAAACTTGATAATTATGGTAATTGATTTAATTAACCTTAAGTTGCAGATAGTTGGGAATGAAATAAATAAAAAAAAATACATAAAAATTAATATGAGCATCTCACACATCTTAAGTTTACATTATTTTCAATCTATAAGAGCATAAACATGGTTGCCTGGCAAAAGTCAGTTTAACAAATTTAACTCTGGATATTTTTATTCAATTAATTTGAGTTGCATTGCTGAATATTCAAGTTCTAAATTGTTCTTTTGAAATATACGACAGAGTTTTATCCAAACAATCCAAAAAACATTAGTATCGATTTTTTTATTTTGCTGCAAAATTAAATTATTTGTTTCCACTGGATTTTGAATGAAATTCTAACTATTTTTAAGCGATTCAAACATGCTAACTATATGATAAGAATCACAGGAAATGCAAACATAAATGCATAAATAGCATAAATGGGCAAATCACTTTTTTATCTATGACAAAAACTTTTTGGATTCTATTTTTATAAATTTATCGGCAATTTTGGAAACATTGGTTTAGAAAATAATAATTTTAAATCTTTTTTATTAGCTACAGTCCAGACTCGATAATCCGAAACCCTCGGAAAAATTTCACTTGATATAATCGAAATACGAAAAGAATATTTTCCTTGTCTTATTTTTAATTTTTAATGATCCCTGAACTACACTAAAGTGGTTTTGAGATTTTAAACCCGAGATGGCAGCCAAAATGGCATTGCAAAAATAACTTAAATTGGGTCGCAGAACTCGAATTTAAAAAAAAACAAGAAAATGAAAAAAAAAACATTTTTGTTACCAAATTGTATTCGAAGGTATAATGTTTACAAAAATATGTCTGATTAAATTTAACGGAATTTTCAAATTTATTCTGTCAACAACTGTTAATTTTCTATCGCTTTTGCTTCAGAATTATTAATGTAAATGTTCGGTAAATTTATGGGATTCTGTTTGTTTCGGAAAAAGTAAATTTAATCAAAATTTGATAACTTATTATTTATATCTTATTCGTATACACGAAGAAAATCATAACCCAAATGAACTCAGAAATGTTGGTTCGGAAGCTCCTCTGTTTAAAAAAAGCTCATTTCCTTTCCCTTCTCAAACAAAAAAAAAATCATCGGAAATTTTCACGTACCTCATCACCCATTTCCCCCCAACCTATTTCTTCACTCCAACCATTTTTTCCTTTTCCTACCAGGGAGGCTCACGCTGAACCATCGCCGCACCACCGTCGCGTTTCATCTTTCACTTCTTCGAGTCTTCTGACGGGGCTGCAATTTTCATAAATATTTATTAGGATATTAAAGTTCAGCAAGAAGCAAAGTAGCGGACACACGAGCGCTAACGAACAGGAAAAAAAGAAGAAGAAGGATAAAGTTATAAAATTTTGCAAAATTTCACCCTCTTCGTGTTTGCAAGTGGAGTGGTGTGGGGGGGGGGGGGTTTGGCGTTTGTGTGTATTCTACGAAAAAATAATATCCGCCGCGCAAGTGGAAAAAATAAATCAAAAATGCAACGCGTGGTTTCCGGGCGCACTCAGTAAGAAGAGGGCAAAATTTTAAAGCTTGAACTCATTTAAGATACATAAAAAAGGAGTGAAAATTGAATATCTCACGCGAAACCCACCGTTTCAGTACCATTTAGTTATTCACAAATCTTTTGTTAATTGCTCCATTTTCCAAAAAATAAAATAAAAAGTCAGCACACTTAAAAAGGATCACCAATTTAACATTCGCTGCGCCGTGCTTTATCTTTCATGAGTTTTGTAATTCAGACAGGCCCCCGCAGAGTTGAAAGTCGGAAAAGGTTCAGCCCAACAAAAAAAAAGCTCCCCCGGTAAGCACCACTTAAATCCACTTAATTATTCGCATAATTTAATGGGCAGTAAATTTGTAATTAACCTGATGGTCTCCAGAACTTGGGCAGGCCCCTCCGGGGCACACTTTGTGTTTGCCTGCGTGGTGTGGACGCTTTTTTTTCTCGTTTATCTGGCGATACCTGGAACCATTAATGTTGCCTGGCCGCCAAATTTGGCAACCAAATATAGTACCATCTAAATGGCGGACACTTGTGAGTAATTGTGCCAATTTGCAATTTTAAATTAAGATTTGAAATTCTCTGAAAGTCGCCCTAAGACGATTCAAGAACGAAATAAAATGCTTTGGCTAGAATAATCAAAAACTGAAGTCTGTAAAAGTTTTCGTTGAATAGGATTTAAATCAAGTGATCTAAGAAGGCCAAAAAGAGAAAAATTGAAAAATGGCATCCTTAACTCATTTTGGCCATAAAATATAATAAAAAATGTAAAAAATACTTATACCTTCTCATTGAGACCAAAAATTTACCGAAGAACACAAATTAATCAGAACAATCATTCTCAGGATACCAAAATTTGAACATTTAGATGCATTTTTTATTGAATGCTTATTAGGGTGACAAACAATAAAGACAATTTTGGAAAATCTTAAGAGTCACCCCCTGGCTCGATTCTAAAGGTAAAAATGAATAAATGTGCCAACTTTTTAGCCAAATCGGTTAAGGGTTGAGGGTTGCTTTTCATCGTTGAAGTTTGTATGGGAAAGTTCGAAAAAATGTATAGGGAAAAGCAAAACATTCATAATTCCACCATGTCCGATCATTGTCAAGTGTGGTATATATATGTAAAATTTAATGACAAACAACTTTGTCTAAGACCGCAACACGATCCGAGTTAACCCTGACAAGATATTGGCAATTTAAAGAAAAGGTCGGGAGTAATTATTTTTAATAACTTCAAGTCTGACAAATTGGATGACACTGATATAACAGCCTAATGAAGACAAGTGCTCGATTCGGTTCCATGCGATTCCACCATGAAAACAACACCGGAAAGGTCAGCCGTTTTCCCGCTGACATCCTTGAACTTTGCTTCACTTTCGGGGGGAGGAAACTTTTCCGAGGTCAAATGCCCCCCATCCCAAACAGGAAAGCATCGTTTTTTTGCCAGTCACAATTTTGTCTTTTTCATTCCAGAAAACGTATGGAAACTCCCCAACACAAACACAAGCAAACACACACACACACTTTGCTCGCCCGCCGCGCAATACTAATCAAGATTAGGGGTCAAGACAATAAAGATAAATTTGATCGTTCATTTATCTTTATTATCGAGCGGGGAGTGTTTTGCGGATTCGGGATTGAATCCGGAAAGAAGAGAAAGAGAGAGAAAACAATCTATAAAACAAACAAAGACAAGCGCGCTTGAAAAAATCAGCCAAAACCGGCAAAAGTAAATAATGTGGGAGCTTAGGGGATACTCTCAAAAAAAAAGAAATGCTTTGAACAAAACAGAAATGGAACATTTTTAGGGCCTCACTTGAAGGGTTCGCCGCTGGCGGATCGGAGTTTTACCTCCCAGAATCGAATATTTATGGAATTACTCTGGTTGAAATATTGGGACTCAAGCTGAAACGCGTATATTACAAAACTCTTCGAATTGTTTTTTCTTTGCAGCAGCCTCCCAAGAAAACAGGATGGCCAAAACCAAAAATGCTCGAATCGGCTCGGTTGGGTAGTGCCAATTATCACAAAATCAATGTTGCTCAAAAAATCAGAACCTCTCGCCTCTTTTTGTTGGGCAAAGTATTTGTCGGGCTTTTTGTGATAAAAAGTTTGAGTTACAAAAAAACCAAAAAAGCACTAAAATGGTATGTTGACAGTGGTCCATTTTCAATTATTCCATTGGGATTTTATCGAAAAAGTTTACCTTAAAATTTGAGAAATGATTTCAAAAGAGACCGAGGTATCTAAACTCTTTTACGTAATATATCGGACATATTCGGCCGTGGTGTTCACGAAAAAAAAAATTGTCCCCAAATCGTGAACAAGCGTTCATGAAAATGGGAACCACGAACAAAGTGTTCAAATTTCATGGTACGTTTTACAAAATAGTACACAGAAAAAAATCAATTCCCGTAATCGTGAATTAAGTTCACGAATGTGAGATCCACGAAGGAATTTATTCATTAGTATGGTGCATTTGCACCATAAACGTGAATATATTCCTTCGTGGTTCTCATAATCGTGAACTGACTTCACGGTTTCGAGAATTGATTTTTTTCTGTGTACCATGGAAATTTAACACTTTGTTCGAGGTTCTCATTTTCATGAACGCTTGTTCACGATTTTTGGAACTCTTTTTTCTCCGTGTTGCAAGCTTTTTTTCAGTTTTTCGGCTATAACTCTAAAACTCTTTATTGTATTTATTATTTTTGGGAGAGGAATATACTTTGAAATGACTACATGGTATATGGACGGCCCAAAGCTTTAAAAAGGAGGTTTCAAGGTTTATAAACGACCCCTAAAAACAAGTGGTCAATTAAGCTTAAGTCAAACTTATAATCCTTGACATTTTCGTTTAAGGTAAATAAGTGAATTTTTCCCATGACCCATAAAGAGTATTGGAGCCGCATTTACAAAGCGGATTCGGTTGCTTTATCTTAACTTAATGTAACATGTTATGGTTATTATTAACATTCCATAGATCGCCTCCCCTAAGGTGTCATAAGGTCCAGCTTGTGACGATACACTACCTTCCCTTCACTAAGCAATCGAATCCAGAAAGGAAAAGATCACCAGTTGTGTTGGTCCAAGCCGGGATTTGAACCCCGATCTACCGTTTACGAAGCGTTACCACTTGGCTACGTAGCTCGGACATTTTCGTTTAGCACATCTAAAGCAGTTTTAGAAAAAATGTATTAAAACACTGATTTTATCATGAATTAATTCATAACTTAACTAACTTGTATAATAATGACATTCAAATGATCAATTAATGATAACCATGATTTTTAAAGGTTCATGTAGTGTATAGAATCGTGGAAATATATCCAAATAGCTCATACATGTTTTTCAAAATTTCATCCTCTGTTGTAAATTGCCGGAGAATGTGGCATCGGTAATTCGTCGCCAGAGTGATATCTTGTGACACGTTTTCTGTAAAAAGATAGGGCGTGTCACAAGATAACAATTCATCGCTTTTAAAGGTCAAAACCCCCTTTATAAGGATTTTTGGGAGGAATTCGGATGGAGAAACAAAGACTTAAAAAAACTCCGTTTTCAAATTGATGTTCTTCGGAAAGTTTCCCAAGAATATTTACCATAGTATTTCAACACGTTTCGTTGGTGAAGTACTACATTTCGAATTTAGTCTGTTGCTGATAGGCAGCGTAGAGTTACCACAAGGCCACATAACTCTGAGAAATAGCTCCTTATTAGGATCTTGGGCTCAGGATCACAGACAATTTACCCGGTAGACTATTGCCGAGCAAACCCAAATATCTTGCTGATTCCAATTTACCGTACACAAATTCCATCAGGTTATCAGGGATATCCCATTTATCATGAGTCGTCAACCCAAGATTACATCGCCCTTGGATCTCCGAAAATATGCGTCACATAACCGTACACCAGAATTCTCCGGCAAGTGAGAGAAACTGATGGCGAGCCCGTTTGTCATACATGTTGAATCCTTACCGGTGTGCCGAGAAAGGACCTCGGCCCGCCTCAGAGAGATACGGACTTAATCAACTGCGATCCAGTGTGTGATGGTCTGATGGGACTCCGACTCCGGTATTACGAAGCCCGGGAGTGTCATTCACCATCATCTCCTGGCGCGCACACACACGCACTGAGGAAGGGGAGAGCACGTGGGCCAGGGCAGAATTAATGCTTGGAAGAGGCACACATATGGTCTGCCGGCAGAACGACCACGGCAAATCTCTGCCACAAGAGTCTCGTTCGTTAAAACATTCAGCAATTCTCTGGATGGATGGTTTGCTACCGACCAAGGCACTTTAGCAATGTCATCACATGCTTCATTTCTGTAATAAACCACTGAAAAATCACAAGAGTGCGGTTGGGTTGATGAAATATTTACCCTGGAAAGAGCAAAGCAGTACCTCCTGTACGTTTGGCAAATTTGAGCAGAAATATTACATTGGTTCGTGAAATGTTCTATGCCTGAAAGCGTTACCAAAATTATCATAAAAAATACATAGTCTATTGTAGGTGTAAATACGGATTCAAGCTTCTCTGATTTATTGATTTTTTATTTAGCGCAGTTTATTTAAATGATTCAAACTTGAAAAGTGCATTGGGATTGTGCTTCAGAAACATTATTGTACTTAAAAACATATTTCAGATGTAACTGCAAAAAAATAAAAATGAATCAAAAAGCCTTCAACGTCCCTGCTTTAAACTAAGGTTTAAGTATCGAAGAAACTCATCGTATAGTTTAAAACAGGTTGCCACCCTTACAACTACACATTAAAATATAATGAAAATTTGGAAGCTGTAATTTTGGAAGGTTGAATATTACCTCTTATATGATGTAATTTTACCTCAATTTAGACTGAAAAAGTGGCATTACACCAGAAAAGTGGTAAAATTACACATTTTCAGAGGTAAAATTACACCTTTTTTTCTGACATAAAAGATGTACTACTTCCCAGATGTAATATTACCATGATTTTTTTCTGTGTATATCAATGGTCCAAGTTTTGCCTTATTTGGATCGCTGCAGTACTAGTTACCTAGCAAGGAGAAAGTTGCATCTCTTTAGAGGATAGTTCCACTTTGCACTGTCTCGTAAGAAAGCCATGCCTGATAGAATTTTGTATGAAGTAAAAATAGAAATTAAAACTTAGAACTTACTTTTTTGATGATTAGTTACATAAAATTCTTCTTCTACCAATACAGATACTGGAAAGTGTTTGGCAAGTCAATTCAAGTCATGTCAATCCAAGTATAGTCAAGTTAGGTTGCAAAAATGCTTACTAACAAAACAAAAAAGAAATTTCAAATAAAATTGCAAAAAAAATGATTGTATATTTCATGAAATAATCAAAATAAACACTATGACCATTCAAATGTAGCACAACAACTACAATTTTACTATGTTCCTTTCAACTCTAACCAAACGAGAAACAGGAAATGTAACATCCTTTCTCATATAGCGTAGTCTTTACATCAATACGAGATATGAAAAAATTGACCGCAAAAATGAACACACACGAATAAACCAAGTCTCAAAAGATCAACAATAGAACCGAAACTTTTCCAAAATATTTTCAACTGCTTGCGGCAAAGTTCCAAAAACTGTAGCAAACACACACATACACACAGATGCACACGCCGTTTCGAAATTACTATGTGGCAAATAGCAAAACTGCACACACCAGTGTGGAAAGTTGTTAAACTATCATCACGGTAGAGCGACCTCGGCGAAATAGCAGCAGGGAAGCTTTGAAAATCTCTTCTGCTCGAAAGCACCCTCCTAGCTGTAGGGGGGAAAATCCGTGAAAAACTTTCGGGTTTTGATCTCTTCCGAAATATCTTGCACCACTCCTGGCAGACACTCACACACGCGTCCAAGTTTATTGCAATTTCCTAGCCCTAGCCACCGCCACCACCACCACCGTTGGCTGGAGATATTGAATAAAAGCGCGAAAATAATGGGAGGAAAAAACCCCTCCGAACGCTTTGAGCTGGGAAAAGCTCAATTTTCTTCACTCAAAGGATGCATTCTGGCTGTTGGCTTGGGCTCTCGCTGGTTAACTGGAAAATTGTGCGAAGTCGACCACCGCCAAGGATCTACGCAAAAACACACACTCATCCAGCGTGTACGTGATTTACGAGTTGACTGAGCAAAATATGGTGCTCACTCTTGAAAACAGTATCAGGCCAGCCAGGAATGATTTAGGGATTGGCTTTCCAGAGCGAGAGAGAGAGAAAGTGGAAATGGCTTTGCAAAGATTGGAAAAATCTGGTTTGTAGTGTGCAGCAGCACCGTCGGTCGGTAACATTTGTGAAACATAAATCAAACTCTCTTGCCTCCAAATGATGTTGACTTTCATAATGATTGGTGGGTTTTTGATTTGTCTCTAACTGTGGCGAGCGCAGCTGTAATTGCAGATAAAACACGATCTCTGGGTTGTTTTCCCATTATTTTTCTTTTAGACGTTCGAGAGATCCAGAAAATTTATAAATTTTTGGCAACTGCTATGTAAACAAGTGAAATCAAAGTGATTGCTAGAATTCTACAAAAGGTTGAAAGCTTTAAATGGTATTGTATGCATATAAAATAAAACTAAAAGATAATACTAGGATTTTAGGATAAACCAAAAAAAAATATATGTATTGTTTGACTTTTGTATTTTTTGTATTTGTGTGTAATTGTGTGTATTTGAGTGTAATTGTGTGCAAACAACAAATGTTTCAATTTTTTGTATTTTTATGAGCAGTAAGGTGCCCCACGGTGTGTTTACGAGAACATGAGGATAAAAAAAAAAATCGGCAAGTCTGATATTTGGCGCCATGAAAGAAGGGCTCTTTCCCGACATTTTGCGGGGTCCGGCGAAATATTTCGTCGGGGGTTCTAGAGCAACTTTTTTTTAAAGATTTTTTTCGATTTTATTAAGATTTTTCTTCAGAAAATCGATGGAAATCGATGGGTTTATGTTCATATCCATCAAATTTCTTATGAATGTGCCTCAAGTGACTATAAATTACATACTTGACCTTAAATCAAAAGTTTCTGACCTAAATTTACCAGATTTCTAGCTTTCTTTGAAATAACCCCAACATCCAAGCTGGAAAGCTCAAAACGACCGAATAAAACTTTTTTCTTTGTACAGTAGGAAAGGTTAAAAATCGAAAAAATGAAAAAGACAGCTTCCTTACGTTTTTGTCTGCAGGGTGCACAACTTTCATCCAAATACTTCTAGTTGGAAATTTAGTGCTTTACAACATTGTAAAACATATCAAAGCTGTACACCTCGATCCTGAAAAAAAAAACTATTTGCGATTTAAAAAAGTAATTTTTGCATGATTTTTTTAACTGACTTCAGACTCGAGTATCAATGGGTTAATATAAACCAATTTCGCTCAAAACTGGCACAGATGCTTAAAATAACCCAAAAAAACATTTTCCGCTCGAAGAACAAGGGAGCATTTCTTTGGGCTCCCTAATGTACAAAAAATAGAAAATCTGGATAAATGTAAGTTTTAAAAAACAAGAGTATAATAAACAAGAGTAGACACAAATGACGGTCATGCATTTCTTTCAAAGTCATTTTGAAGCTAATTTTACTGCTAAGGGACATTTTTTATTGATTTTTGAAACACATAACAATGGCTATTTCTAAAGGAGCGGCCGTGGCTGACTGGTTACGGTGTTCGCTTTGTAAGCGAATGGTCCTGGGTTCGATTCCTATCTGCTCCCAACGAGAAAGTATAGCAAATATAAATCTTGACACTCTGAACATGAACGAAAAATCAAAAGTCGCTTGAGTCGGGGTTCGATCCCCCGTCCTTTGAATTGGTAAGCAAAAATGCTAACCACTAGGCCATCGTGACTTGGTGAGCTATATTTGGAATTAGGAATACTGTTTCTACCAACTATATACGCGCTGGGTCCTTGTCCATTTGACGAGGGTTCGGAAACTCTAAATAACGTTTGAATCCGATTGGTGCAAACGTTCTTCAGGGCGGGGCTTGTCAACTCAAGCTGAGGGACCTCGCGCTTACTTCTTGAATGTTATAATTTTACCTCGATTTAGACTGAAAAACTTACTTGATCCACCTATGTAGTTGTTGCCTTCCTCACTTTTTACCAAAATTTGGTGATATGATGGGTTTGGACAAAAATTCTTTTTATCTTCTATCTATAGAGGAACAGCATCTAATTCCAGCGTGCCTCTAATGTTGGCAGGTCAGAACTTCGACATTCAATTAAAGCTAATTAAAAGCGTTTTCAACTGAAATCAAGTGATAAATAGCTCAATAAGAAGTGAGCAAGCAAGTTACTATCAAAAGTTATGCAAAATTAATTGTTTAAATAGTGAAAATCAGCAAATTGGATGGAGTTAGGAACGAGCGCTTAACCTGCCAAACATACGAGAATTTCCCCTATATATATAAAAAAAATTCGACGGTTTTGTTCGAACGCGAATCAGTTCAATACGGAGCGTCGGATCGAGGTGCTTTTTGTTGCGTTGGTTTCGTATGGTAAGTTCGTGAGTCCAAGGAAGGTTCTTACGCCAAAAAGTTACAACTTTGGCCACTCTGGAACCGATTCCGGAAAATTTGCAGATTGTATGGGAAAGGTTAAAATCAAGTTTTGATCACAGGAGGCTGAATAAGCAAAAAAGTCAAAAACGTCAACAAACGAAAAAAGGCAGAACAAAATTGTCAGGTAAGGCTTGTTTCTCAATAAAGAAATACACAAATGTCACTTAAGCGGTCATAACTTAAGACTGAGACTGAGTGGTCTTTTGATTACCTAATCAACGATCGGTCGGAAGATGGATCCGGACATAGTTTACATGCATTTAAGTGAGATCCGGCATCTAAAAAGTACATAAATATCACTTAAGTGGTCATAACTTGAGACAGGGTTGCCAGATCTTCAATGTATTGGACTCGTTGGAAAGGTCTTTTAAATACCTATCCAACTATGGGTTGGATGATGGATCGCGACATACAAAAAAATATTTCCGAATGTTACATCATTTATGATGTAACACTTTTGCACGTCATTAAACATTTGAATTTAAATGCAATTTGATGTAAATTTTCAACAAATTATACGTAAAAACATGATTTTACGTGTGATTCAACCGTTTACGTCGAATCTCATGTTTACATCAACTGAGTTTACATGTAATTCATTTTTTACGTGTCGAGTAAATTCACATATTTTTGACAAAGAACTTTGTCCTAAGGTTTCTATACGTGGTGTCAATCCAAAATTTTCGCGAAGCGAAAACGTTACGTGACGAATTCCCCTCTCGGCCAATTTCCCCTCTTTTTGGTGCACGCTGGTTGGATAAACGAACGTTTCCCAATCAGTCAATCGAGAGACGTGAGATTGATGTATCTAAAATCACCCCCACTCCACCTCATAATTTTCGGATCGTCGACGAGGCAACAAAACGCGGCTCGGTCAGTCCCGATAATTCATTCTTTTGCTGGACGTCGACGAGTTAACACTAGCAGCAGATGGCCTGGAGGCCCGGTAGCAGATCGCCTGGAGGCAAGGACCAGCCAAGTCGTGGCAGCCGAAATGAGCGGGAGTCAAATACCTTAACGCATCTTCCCTGCAGGCCATCGGAGAGGAGTCAATGGGGAGAAGCAACGCCTTCGCCAATCCATGTGGAACAGCAAGTCGCCGAAGTGGCACTTCGGAACGTTCCTCTATAAGGTGCTGGAGGCGGTCCACCCAGACACTGGCATTTCACCCAAAGCTATAAAGCGGTCCGAATGGCACACTACACCTCGCGGAAGGCCATGTCCTCCCGGGAGATCCAGACCGCCGGCTGCTGCTCGAAGGGAAGAAGACCGTGACTAAGAAAACCACCTCGAATTGATCACCGGTTGCTGCGATTCTTACAAACCATTTTTCTGACTCACCAAATCTGTCAAAATAAATGGCCTAGTAATTTCCGACTCCCGTCGACTTTTCTTCGCGAACGTTCATAACCAAAACAGAGAAGGTGTACCGAGAAATGTCAAGAGCAGCGTTGACGAGTGCGAGGGAGCTTTCTTTTATTGCGTAACGCAAAAACGGTAACTTTTGGAACCAATATTTCCAAAAAACAAATTTTATTGAAACTATTCAACAAATCTAGAGTTATTTTTGAAAAGGTCATATAAGCTATTTTGTTTCATATGATTATAGGACCCTTTCAAAACAATCAAAATTTTAACACAGCCTTCGAATTCCCCTTCCCCCAACTGCGTCATGTAATAAAAGAAAGCTCCCCAAGTGTTTTGTAAACTAAGTCTTGTCAGTTTCATGGTCCGAAGCAAGGGAGTGGTTTTACGTGCTCTGATTAAAACGGAAAAGTTCCAGTTGAACGCGGTGGAGACCAAGACCAGACGTTGCGACAAACGTTGGCCCGTCAGCTGGCAGAAGTCTGGCTTCGGGGAGTCATTGGAACGAAGTAAACGCCGAAATTCGAACCTAAACACCATCCAACCAACATCCGGTGGGACGTGGCTGTGGGAGCCGAGAAGTATGCCGCCCAGCAGCAGTTCATCCCGAGAAATCAGCACGAAGAAACGTTCCTGCTGCTGTTGATAGCGGAAGCACTTGCGGTTAGAATGCGATTCTTTGGCAGAGTTCCGGAGGCAAGAATGCACTCGCTGGGTAACGCGACGGTCATGTACAATCTGGTGACGCAGATTACGGTTCGCTAGGATCAGGTGGGACTGCTGCAGGATACGCTGGAGAAGACGATGAAGTTGGCGTTTGGTCCATGGGTCGCTATCGGCATGCGGTTTCTGCCCTCAAGGAACAGGCCAAGCTAGAACTGCAGAACAGTTTGAGCCGCAAGGTCTGAAGCGATCGCGAGCCACGTCGGAATCGGTCTGCAGCAGGTTGCTGTACTTTCCAATCTAGTCTCCGAGAAAAATTGCTACACCAAGCAAGCTTTATATGCTCTGGAACGCGCCGTAGAGTAAGACCCAAATGACCACCTGTCCGAGAACTACCTAGCATGCCAACACGTGTTCAACTACAACATCTCAGAAAGATTCACTTCACCAGCGCGCTGTCTTGCGCGGATCTTCCGGTCAGTCTGCGCCTGATCTTCCTTACCGCGAACCGATGTCCCAAGCAAGCCCTAGCCGTCGCTCAGGACGCAACGTGAAAAGCCATCTCCACGTGAAAGCCCATCTAGAACTCATTCTTAAGACGTTGAAACGGCGCTGGAAACGGTCTAGCAGGTGCTTTCAATCTGACGCGTAGTCTACGAGGTGCAGCTGGCCAACGCCGTCTGTGGAATGGAGTACGACCACGAAAAGTACGCTGACAAGCGCAGCGTGCTGCAGATTTCCGACGAGGATTCCAGTGAGTATTGGTTGAGTAGCTTTGCAGATTTCATAAATATGATCGTCGTTCCTTTTCCAGCCTCGATTCACGCTTCTTCGCTGGCCGCGACACGTTCAGTTTGCAACCTGGGTCGCAGGAGATCTGGATGATCCAGTTCAAAACTGGCTGCGGTTGGCTGTCGTGCACATCGCGATCGAACCACAAAATAAAGGCATCAACTGCATTCAGGAGGCGAGCCTGATCAAACTAGTGTCGCAGCAGGTCATGTACAAGGTAATGTCCACAATTGGGTCAAGTTTCAGTACATCTGTTATAATCACAACTGGTTGCCTTGTAGCGCGACCAGATTCTCACCTGCCAGCAGCAGTGGACCGAGGCGAAGCAGTGCATCCTGAACGTCGTCTCGGCGATTCCGTATCACACGAATGCGCCCAGTGCCCTGGGCGGATCAATCTCAACTATCCGAAGATTTGGTTCCTGCTCGGTTAGGTCATTGCGGCTTCGGCGGCCACGACGCTGCATTCAACAAGACTCTAATGACCACCAGTCCGCGTCTAACTATAATATTTCCGAAGCCCGGATCCACATCACCAGCGCTTTACCGGCTTTACCATTCAGCACGGAACATCCGATCAGTTTGCCCCACTCCTGACCGCAAACCGACGCCCCAAGGAAAACAGCTGTCGTTCAGGACGCCACCGAAGACTTCCTCGACAACCTGAACCTTTTCTACGTGGAAAGCAATAGGTGCTGTAGCTGGCCAACGCCGGCAGTGGCATAGAGCGACCAAGAAAAGCACTCCGTTACATTATTTATTTGTGTAAAATAAAATGTGAAACTGCTTATGTTACACGTGACCAGTATGACAAAGAATTTTGCAATAAAATTTACTACAAAAATATTTCAAATTTTACAAAAACACTGCATTTAAGAAGCCAAATTTGCGTGCTTGTGTTGTGTGTGTGTGTGTGTGTGTGTGTGTGTGTGTGTGTGTGGGGGGGGGAGGGAGGGGTAGTATTGTGAATTGATTTCTGCGATGCACACTTTTTCCGTGGCAAAAAAAAAATGCTTGCAGAAATGGGGGAATGATTTTTGCCGAAATAAGTCATAAATTGCAGGGTGTAATAAAGCGATTGTAGCGAAATCAATGCAATTGAAAATAACTAACGTCCTAAGGTTTCTATACGTGGTCGTCCTAAGGTTTCTATACGTGGTGTCAATCCAAAATTTTCGCGAAGCGAAAACGTTACGTGACGAATTCCCCTCTCGGCAAATTTCCCCTCTTTTTGGTGCACGCTGGTTGGATGAACGAACGTTTCCCAATCAGTCAATCGAGAGACGTGAGATTGATGTATCTAAAATCACCCCCACTCCACATCATAATTTTCGGATCGTCGACGAGCCAACAAAACTCGGCTCGGTCGGTCCCGAAAATTCATTCTATTGCTGGACGTCGACGAGAACACATCAGAAGCAGATGGCCTGGTGGCCCGGTAGCAGACGGACTGGAGGTCCGGGAGCAGATGGCTTGGAGGCAAGGACCAGCTAAGACATGCCAGTCGCGGGAGTCGATCATTGGAACTGGCCACCACCTGAACTGGAGTGGCCGGAGGCCCCAGGGATGTTCCGATGGGAGGACATTTGCCTAACCATAAGAGTTGGGGCAATATGGGTATCAAACTTTATGGTTTTTGATACCGAACATGAAATTTGACATTTTGGCAGTAGTGGCCACAATCCGGAGTGGACGGAGGCCCCGCGGATGTTCCGATGGGGGGACATTTGCTGGACCGTAAGAGTTGGGGGAATATGGGTATCAAACTTTATGGTTTTTGATACTGGATATGAAATTTGACATTTCGGCAGTAGTGGCCACAATCCGGAGTGGCCGGAGGCCCCGGGGATGTTCCGATGGGGAGACATTTGCCGAACCATAAGAGTAGGGGCAATATGGGTATCAAACTTTATGGTTTTTGATACTGGATATGAAATTTGACATTTCGGCAGTAGTGGCCACAATCCGGAGTGGCCGGAGGCCCCGGGGATGTTCCGATGGGGGGACATTTGCCGAACCATAAGAGTAGGGGCAATATGGGTATCAAACTTTATGGTAATTATGAATCTAGTGAATCTTGGGAAATTTGGACCAGACAATGTAATCGAAAATTTCAACAACCATCTTGCAAAGTTCTTTGTCATACTGGTCATGTGTAACATAACCACCTGCACCTTTTTTCTGTGTAGTTTACATACATTTAAGTGAGATCCGGCATCAATAAAGTACATAAATATCACTTGAGTGGTCATAACTTGAGACAGGGTTGCCAGATCTTCAATGTATTGGACTCGTTGGAAAGGTCTTTTGATAACCTAACCAACGATGGGTCGGATGATGGGTCTGGAGATAGTTTACATGCATTTATGTGAGATCCGATTCGCAACTCTGACACTTTTTTATACGTAACTTTTGAACCACTTATCGGATCTTCAAACAATTCAATAGTGCAGTATGGGGCACCAAACCGGATCAAATGCAACTTATTTGACTCAAATCAGATCAGCCAGTGCCGAGAAAACTTGGCAAGAATTTTGAGCACCAAGGGGAATACGCACACACATACACACACACAGACATTTGTTCAGTTTTCGATTCTGAGTCGATAGGTATACATGAATATAGGTCTACGAACTTTTTTTCAAAAGTTCATTTTTCGAGCAGGATTATAGCCTTACCTCAGTGAGGAAGGCAAAAGTGGATGGATGAGCGCTCAAAAGCGCAACACTTAGAGAAGGTTTCAGACTTATTGCAGGCAACTTAAAAAAGGGAACCTTAATTGCACATCAAAGACTGTTAACTAAGAAAAAGCTATATTGTGTTTCAAAAATTAATTAAAAATGTCGCTAAGCAGTAAAATAAATTTCAAAATGAATTGGAAAGAAACGCATGAGAATTTCAAATAAGCTCTTTGAAAATGATCACGTTTTAATTATCATGCCTAACCTTTTTGTTAATCAATGAATGAATGACGAATTGGCGATAAAATTAGAGAAAAAAACGGTATTGTTTAAGTGGTTCCAAGACATTCTTGCAAAATTTAACACATTCAATAAATATTGTCATCGGAATAGCTATTTGTTCAGTTGGGTTGCGTCACTTATCACAACAAGGCTTCATCATTAATTCCGTTTATTTGCTTCAATTGACAGGAAGAAGCTCATCCTGGTGGCATGTGTCTGAAAACCTGACTCATAATTAACATAAACACTTCTAGGCTGTACTGTTCCATTAAGATGGCCTCCGGTGCTGGTTCAGAATAAAATTACCATGTTCTCCTACATCCATCTCGTACGAAGACTAATCCGTTTCTAGCGAAAGCCAGCTCCATCATGTGAACCCTTCAGGTTGCAAACCTGTTAAGTGGCTACAGCCGAGTCGACAAGTGTGGCTGGCAGCTGGACTCTTGTTCCGGGACACCTCCGGAGGACAAACATGCAAATGATTTAGCTTCGCCTTTAGTCAGCCTGGTTTAACTTACCTGATACCTTTTTCACAGCCAGATTAGATCGAGGTAGCTTGAGCAGTATCATTCAGGATAACGATGAAGATGACAAAAGCAACCAGAAATATATTCATATTACTCACTGTGTCATTTTCGGTGTATAACAAGGTAGAGTATGAATTGACTGATTAATTATACTATGGAAATCTGTGGATTGTTTGCGTGGTGAACCCTTTTCACCTGAAAATCAACAATTTCCAGCTATGTGAAATTATACTTATAAATGAAAGGATGAAATTAAATAACTTTCACATGAAAATGTTAAAAACAAAGTCTGGAAAGCTCGATAACCAAAAATATAAAAATTAATTGGGTCAACATCTGTGCGTGTTATTAATTTTCTCCATCGAGGGCAAAAATAGTAATTAATGATGGCACCAGGTTCTTTTTGCGTTTCTCCAAATGGAGCAATCCCCATGTTGATAATTCGAATAGAATGAAGTTATGTATAATTTTGTAAAAAGACAAAAGCTTTTTAATTCAGAAAATTGTGAAATCGAAATATTTTATGACAAAATCTTGTTTAGAAGCTAAACAAGTTGAACTTTTTTTCATATTCGAAAGTTTTTTAAGCCTAAATTGTGTTTAAAGTTTGTTATTTTTTAAAATAAATTTCAAGTGACCTTTGTCAGGTATCCTTTCTAAACAAAAAAACGTTACTTAATCCACCAGAAGGTGGTTTCTACGTCCATCCGCACGCACAGACATTTGTTCAGAATTTGATTCTGAGCCGATATGTATAAATAAAGGCTTATCTTGAAGGCTCATTTAAGGGGTTACATACATGTAGAAATTTACAAAATTTCATTTTACAGAAAATTTATTAAATCAACTTAAAAGATGATTTTCAAACACTCCTGAAAGTTTCATGAAGATATTTCATGATTTAACTGAGTTAGAGACGATTTAAGCTTAGAGTTTTGCCATGCGCAAAGCAAACTGTCTAACTTTCTGAGCGTTTTTCCCTGAACACCAAGTTAATTTACGGGTACCACGATATCTCGAGATGGGACGGACCAAATTGGCTGAAATTTTGGGTGAAGACTCCCAAGACATATTCCGTGTGCATGACGAAGCCCGATTTTGAAATTTTGAATTTTCAAAAAATACAAAAATCAAAAACTGGCGATTTTTTATATGAAAAACAGAAAAATATTTTTATCTTTTTTTTAAATAAACTTTTTGAAAATCGGCCTTTGTCATGCACACGAGACCGGTTTAACGAGTCTTCACCAAAATTTTGATCCAATTTGATCGAAGCAATGTTGAGATATTGAAATTGCTAACTTCAAATAGCTATATCTCGGCAAAGCTACAACCAAATGTCTTCAGATTTGTTTTGTTAATAGATGAAAAGTAATGATTTAATGCCCTGAAAACAGATTTTAAAAAAGTTTAAGTGTGTGCTCAAACCCACCTCTGACATTGTTGCCGATTTACATGTATGTACCCCTTAAATAGTTCAATTTTTGAGTGATTTTATAGCCTTACCTCAGTGAGGTGAGGAAGGCTAAAAAACTCATTAAAATTTAATAATGGATAACAAAGTTTAACCGTTTGGATGCACTTTTGAAAGAGATTAACAAACAGCGTCTCACCAAGTAATCAAAATTGTCAACACAGAATGGATAACATTTCCAGCAAACACAAAGCTGCTGCTCAATTAAAAGTTTTTAAAGCTGCTCGCGTAGTCGAAGTGCAGCAACGGCATCAATACCAACTTGTAAGACTAACTTCCCTTCAGTGGGTCTAGAGTGAAAACTGTATTCGAAAAAAATCACGAAAGCCTGCAAAATTTAAAAAAAACTGTGATTAACTTCACAGCTAAAATGAATTTTTTGTTAAATGTGTTTTAACTTTCTACTTGATAAAAACCATTTTTCGACGGCATTTGTCACTTAAAGTGGAATTCGTGACCCTTATTTTTTCCTCAAACGCGTTCAGTTTGTAGCACTCATCCGTAAACTTCCAATAAAGTTATCAATGAAATTTATACCCTTTCCCCGTGGAGTAGGGGAGCTGGGGGTAAGACGGCCAGGCGGGGTAAGACGGCCACCCCACTGTTTTACTAAGTATACTAATGAATATTACTAAAATGCTTAGCAATACTGTTCCTCATGCTAAATAATGCATATGGAGTCTCCTTTGCCAAAAATATTGTTTGAAATAGTATAAAAATAGCTCAAAATAAACAAATAATTTTTGAACTTGAAACTGGATGTAATTTTCATGAATTACAACTTAAGCATTTTTGTTAGATAACAATATGTTTTCCTGTCTTCAAATATTTTTTCATGTTAAATTGAAGTTTTCCCTAGATTATGTCCCTCGAAAAAGTTTAGAAAATGCGATGAGCTATTTACAAAAATTGTTTAAAAAAATAATTTATTTGGGGGCAAGACGGCCACCTCCTCCGGGGGTAAGACGGCCACCCGTAATTTGTAGATTTTAATTGATCTAGGTTATATTTTTGACGGTTTTTGACTATTAAGACATATTTGTAGATAAGGAAAAGCATTTTCAATAAAACTATCCATTTTTAATCAAAATGCTGTTAACTACCGTTTCGACAACATTCTTTACTGTGATATAGCAAAACTTATTGAATAGTATGAAATCCTATCAAACTTTTCATAAAAATCGCTAATTTAATATTGTTTACATAATTTTGATTTACTTATTCTAATCAAAATACACAAACTAATTATTTTGCATCAAATTGTGTTTGTTTTGTAGTAAAAAATCACAGTTTTTCATAAAATGTGGTCGCAATAATATGAAATTCACTGAGCCAAAATATGAAAATTTTTAAACAGCATTTTTCTTCACATTTGAAACCTGATTTTTTCAACCAAAATAGTTATGATGTTCAGAGAAGTCTGTTCAACCAACCTTGTAGGAATTTGGGTGGATTTAGCAAAGTTATTAAGTTAATTTATAGCACTGGCCGTCTTACCCCACATGGGTGGCCGTCTTACCCCGCGTATTTCATATATATACGATTTCAATTATTTTTTTTTTAAATTCCTGAAAAGTATTGAAAATTGGTTTTTAGACTAACTAATTTATGTCATTTCTATAATGGACTAGTAGTAGAACAATATGTACGTAATTTGAGATCAAAATAATCTGTTGTGTAAATTTTATTAGACTTCTCCCTTAGGGTGGCCGTCTTACCCCCATCTCCCCTAGAAGCTTCGAACTTTTCCCGCGAGCTTTTTTCCCTCGTTTCTCTTCTGTGTCGATTTGGAGGAGCATTCTCCACTTGAAAGGCAGTGCAGCAGCAGCACTGGAGCATTAGGGTGTAATATGGTTGTATGTTAATTACTTTATTTCCGGCAGCTTTAACCTTTCGGTCATTCGCTGCCCATATGGTTGTATGGAAAAAAAAAAAAAAAAAAAAAAAAAAAAAAAAATAATGTTGTCCAAATTTGGCTAGCACAGCAACTTTTTGGTTCCTTATAGGGTCCTTAACAACTCCCCAAAGTTTGGGAACGATTGGTTTAGTCCTCAATTTGCGCAAAGCAATTCAATTTTCCATACAAATTTGTATGGGAAAAATCATTTTTATGAATTTTGATATTTAAAAAATCCACGTTTCATGCTACATCAAAACCGGATCCATATTCGATGCTCTGAATGTTTCGAAGAGAGTATGGTGCTAACTTGCTTCTATAAAAAGATACAGCGTCCTCAAAACTCGTCTAATACGTGATTTTCGATCAAAAAACACGTTTTAGACGAGTTTTGAACACGCTATATCTTTTTATAGGAGCAAGTTAACACCATACTCTCTTCGGGAAAGTTGTAAAGCACATTCCGGAGCATCCGAATATGAATCCGGTTTCAGTATAGCGTGAAACTTGGATTTTTTAAATATCAAAATTCAAAAAAATTATTTTTCCCATACAAATTTGTATGGAAAATTGAATCGCTTTGCGCAAAGTGAGGACTAAACCAATCGTTCCCAAACTTTGGGGAGTTGTTTAGGACCCCAAAAGGAACTAAAATAATGCTGTGCTGGAAAATCGATTTTGATATTACACCCTACTGGAGCATACAAGGACTGCATCAGAAGCAGTAGCAGCAGCAGGATAAATCGATTTTCAACTTTGCACCGGAAATTCAATTCAGCAAGAAATGTCAGCCACGGTTGTAGGTCGATATTTTCCAGCCAGGACAGCAGGGTGACATTTACATATTGAAAGGAAGACAACTCCGATGGGACGTTTTGAAAATAAAAAGACGTTACAAGAATCGAAACTTTGATGGGAAATTGATGAAGCAATTAATACACCATTAGAAGATACAGCGTGACTTCAAAGAAAAAGGGAGACTTCGGCTTTTCAATTAAACGTGAACATTGCTTTGTCTTTGGAAACAAACCAACTGTAAAACTTCTAGTCTGGGAATTTTCATTTCATTGGCACATTGAAACACTTAGAGTTGACATTAATCTGGCTTCTTTCTTTCCAAGAATTTTTAATTTTGTGAGAAAGAATCCGGCTTTGTAAGGTATTCTGCTGATTTTTGGGTCGGTATATTTGGCGTTTTTTGTTCATCACTGGATAAAAATCTTTTGTGTAGCGGATTTAGGATTCCCAGAAATGTCATAAATTCAGCCGATTTCATGAAGTATTGCTCAGCTTGCCTTTTTAGTGCAAAACCGCAATTCAATTCAGCCACAAATTACGTACAATCACAAAGCTGTCATTACATCTCAAACGTGTTCTAGTGTGCTGTTTTCAAACAGATTGGCCGACGAGATTGAATTTCTGTCTGGTTTAGATTTCCACCCTCCCTTCCTTCCTCCGTTTTCCCCCTTTCAAGTCCACATTTAATGTTTGATTTTGCAGGGATTTACTAATCCGTGAACAGCTTTCAAATTGAAATGCAAATCGTGCCAGACACTGTCGGCCTCACCCTCTTCTGGCACGCAGACCGACCACAAGGTGTCGAAGAATGTTGCAGATATTGCAGTTGGAAATTTCAGCTTCTACATACGGTACGATCTGCTCCTGTTTTAAGGCAGAAAATTCCACCAACCTGGCGGTTCACCACCACCTCAGAAACACACTCCCAGTAGCATCTGTTCGACGGACCATCCGATACCATCGGATACCCAGCCGTTTGAGGAGAGAGATTTGTTCTGAAGATATGCATTTTCTACCAGCCAAACCGAATCCGAAAGAGGATTCCATTTGCATCCACATTTGCATACGGTTGAATTAAATTTAGTTCGAACCATTTGGCTTCGACTGCGGTTGGTTATGGTCCTGGAGCGCAGTGATGGGCTATCTGTTCCCAACTTTTCTTCACAGAACACTTGTTTATGGCCTTAAGTGCATTAAGTACAACAGATGGTGATGACAGCTTAGGAACTTGTGTGAGTCTTTGTCAGGCAATTCGTGAGAGTTCCGACAAGTGACAGGTGTTGAGGACTAAGAAGAAGCGCATGTTTTAGTACGCAGTTGGTTTTTATGAGTTATTTTTTACAGTTTAGCAACGATTTAAAATAATAAGTAAACTTAATTGTTCTATATTAATCAAACAAATGTACAAAATAAATTGATATTAAAGCAATTCAGCTTTGAACAACAATAAAATATTGTGCGCGAAAATCATCCAAAAACATCTCAACAAAAAAAACAACTCCAAGCAAAACAAATTAAAAGTGCTTGCGAAAGTTTACTTCTGCAATCGAAAAACCCACTGCAAGTTTACCTGCACTATGATGCGATATCCTCCAGCTACAGGATTCTTAAGCAGCACAAATGTAATTAAAAGCCATCCACCTCCTTAGGGGAATTATTTTTTCTTCTTGTTCACAACGGAGAGCTTGCTCAACTTACCCTCGAGGTAGAAATTTTTTCCTTGTCGCACCCCATTTCTAATTCATTCAGCTCTGTTGACTTCGCAAAGAAAAATGCAATCAAATTAGTACTAAGGTGAAACACTATTCAAAATGTTTCAACTGATTTCAAACCTTGTTTTTTTCTTAGAAAGCATTGGTCAACTCAATCAATTTACAACATATTTAATTAATTTTGTTTATTGCATTGCAAATTTCCAGGCCATTTCCAGCTACCCCATTAAAATTCAACAAATAAATCCAGTTAACGCCAGATGCAGACATTTCATTTATTGCCTATTGTTGATGTTATCTGAACTGAATTTAATTACCTCCAAATAAAAATGCCTTGTCTCGTGAGCAAACAGTCACAAAATGACAAAAGTGTGCACAGAATGTAATGGAATTAAAATTTCATATTGTCAAAGGAAAATTGAATTTTTTAACGTTTTTGTTTACCTTGATCAAACTGAATGAAAATTGAATTGGTATCAAAAGATGTCTGTGCTTCGAGAATCATTTATTAAGCTATGTGACAGAATAAAACCACTTAAAAATCATTAAAAAAAACTACATACATCGTATTTTTTGAACGGTGCCTTAAGAAAGCAAACATATTTCAAAAACTTGATACAAACATTTCAAAACTTTAAGTTGTTTCAAGTAGAATAACAAGAGAAGTTAGATTTTCAAGGATACACAAAAAACTTTACTGTTATGTTTATGAGGTGAAACCAGTATAAACTGTTCTATAAAAAGAAATTTATCATGAGAAACACATTTTCTGAATGATTTTTTTTAATTTAAAATTTAATGTGCCAATGTTAATCTCAATCATACTCTTTCATACTGATCACAGAAGCAAGTTTAAAAGAAATTTCATGATTGTGTAGTATGGATTAACTTTACTCATTGTCCATTCACATTTTTTTTGAAATAAATACATCTCAATTAAAATACCTGAAATCAATTTATGGTTGGTTGTTTGATTTGAAAGGCAGCGAAAAAAAATAAAAATTTATGAATTTTTATGAAATTGTAGGACTTTTAACATTCACTTAAGCTATTAAGAGCGAGTTTTTCACCAATGTGTAACAAGTCGTATCGAAGTGCTCTGATTTGGATGAAACTTTCAGCATTTGTTTGTCTATACATGAGATGAACTCATGCCAAATATGAGCCCTCTACGACAAAGGGAAGTGGGGTAAAACGGGCATTGAAATTTGAGCTCCACAAAACATAAAAAATCTTAAAATTGCTCGCATTTCAATAAAACTCCATCATTTCCAACTATCTTAGATGCATTCGAAAGGTCTTTTGTTGCACTTCAAAATGTGCCATAGACATTCAGGATTGGTTTAACTTTTTTTCATAGCTTTTGCAAATTACTGTTAAAAATTGATTTTATTAAAACCTTAATATCTTTTTGCAACAGCCTCCAACACCCATACTCCCATAGGTCAAAAGTTAGGGAATTTCATGGACTATAAGCCTACGGTAATAACTTTTTGGCCAATCGCAGTTTTTCTCATAGTTTTTCGATTTTTCTATAACAAACTTTTTACAGCGTTAGTTTCTGCCCTGTAGGCTTCTATAGCGGCACCTTTTGGTCTCATTTTTTTCATATTCGGAATCCTCGGAAAATTTCACGTTAGTTAGAAGTATTGAAGAGCACTGCATTCTTTGGTGTTTTGTTTTCAAAAGTTTTATCGTTAACCAAGCTTGAAAACAATTCCAAGTTTATGGAAAACAGTGACAGCCAAAACTTGACAAGACAATTTTCCATCATACCAAACGGCATCTTCCAACTTTTTTCGACTGCATGCAAGCCTGTTTGATAACGATTATACAAGAACAACCCAACGTGTTATGTTTTCCGTTCAAAAAACTTGTTGAACTTGTTCAACTTTTTGCTTCGAAATCATTGTTACAGCGCGTGCATAAAAGCGAAACAGCTCGCCAACTTTCTTCGACTTTATCAGCTGCCACTTGCCAGTTAGCTGTACATAAAACAGACACAACCCTGAATGCCAGGATTTGGAGTCATCGAAGCGTGAAATGTTTCCGCAATGCTTCCGTTCTTTCCCATTTCGGTATATCTCGTGCTGTACAGAGGGAAGCTGCGAAGGCAGCCATTTCCAACCCAACAAAACGCTTTACGTCGCCCAAAGTGTTAATTCGGAACAAGTCCCGCAACGTCAACGAGATGTTTTCTCGGAAGACTGAACCACGTGTACACACTTGGAAGTGTACTTAAAGTTGCCTGCTTGCTGCTGAAGTTCAGCCGCCGGTAACTGTGGAATTACACCAAGATTCAGTTGTATTGTAACGAGTAAATTAACCTCGACCCAACTATGTACAAGATTGTTCAACGCGGGTGGTTTTATGTTTCATCGAGCGAAAGAGAAGTTTCCCTCACTCCATGAATGCTGGTGGCGGCTATGACCATGGCCAGCGGATAATCGGCTTTGGGTGGAGAATCACTTTTCCGGATGATACTGTAACGATGAAGACGAAACGGCCAGGCAGAATGCTGAGCAAGTTGTAAGAGTCTCGCGCTGAAACGCTTGTCCAGCAATTTGGCAGCCGTTTGACCATGTTTGACGATAGCAATTATAGTCTACGTTGGTAGTGGGACAGCTAATTCTGCCGGCTGGCGGAATGTTGAGCGATTTAACCCTTGGGTCACCAACCTATGGAATGAATATACGAATTCAAAGTTCCTTGAGTACCCAAAATAGTTTAAGAAGTTAGTTCAATATTTTATGTTTTAAACAATCAAAAATCGATAAATAACCTATATTTTTATCTACAATCCAATGAAGTTGCATGGTAAGGCTAAGGCATCAACTCAAAAAAAAACTACAGCCAAAAAAATCATGAACAAACGCTTCAACTTCCACAAATTCCGCGCTGTTTTATTTTTCACATAAATATTTATTATTGCTTGGCCAGCCTCAGACCATGCCTTGGCTCGGCGCATTCGTAAAGCAAGAAGTAAGGCTGAGTATAATAAACGGGATATTTTTGGCTGTCCCACCATCATCATCGTATCCATGGACTTGAACTGTGGTGTTGTACATGTCTGGTAATGAAATAACGAGATTATGTAATGTCATTTTTCATTCCTTGCTGACGGCAGCAGTTAAAGAAGCACTTGTTTCAAACTATATGGTACAGTGGAATTTTCGCAATGATAGCACATGTTAGGATAATAAGAGTAAAGAAAATCATTTTCTAGTGCAAAACAGGTCTAATACAAAAGCGTTAATCCTTTGAGTAAATGTGGTATGAGAAAGCTTCTTGTGGTAGATAGGCATTCTATTTTTATAATACTGTGGAAGTGCTTGTTTAGAGATCAAACATTGCAACAGCTGCAAGCTCATTTGTTAGCTTTGCATTTTCTCTGTTATACGGTTCAGGATCGCTCGAGCTTTGGTCGTGTTGACATACTTACGTCCTTCTTCGAGACCAAGATTTTATTTGCAACGGTCAACCTCCATCACTTTAGCTACATCCGATAAAAAAAACCAGCAATGTCTCCCTTAGGGAATCGTTTGCAACAATAAACATGAAACGTTATAGCAAAACTGCCAACCAATTCGTCCGTTCGACTTTGTATGGGTATCCATAATCTAAAACCAAAGCCATCAAATTTATGTTCAATCACTAGAACTTTAGGTATGGTCTTGTCTAGAAAAAGTGTATTTTTAATCAAAGTCTATGATTAAATAACATTATTCAATGGAAATAAATCTTATAATCCCACTGTCCACCAATTGACACGTCCGTCAACCAATACTGGAACTACCCATCCACAGTTTATTTTTCCAATCGAGCCATATCGCTAGCCCACATCAAAGTGTTGAGCACGTCCGCATCAACCGATTGACCTTCGACGGGCAAAGTTTGCTCATCAGATGAGGACTCTCGAAACGAGGCGAGACACAGACAGTTGGCCAACCTGGTCGCTGGGTTTGCTTTGATGGTGAAACGGAAACGAGGTCGCGCAAGAATTCCACATCGATTGTCCTTGCCGCGTCAGTTGTTTGCTTATTATCCGTTATGATTGGGTTGATTGAAGTTTTTTGAGGATTTTTAGAGTACACACTGTGAATACGGGTTGCAGTAAAACCCATTTTCCCGCAAAACATAGTTTGAGTACTCACATAACTGTTCCGTCATCTAGGGCAATTTGGGACACATGAATTGAAATAGGACAGCACTTTTAGCTATGTTTTTGCACAATATGACAAATATTCTAAAAGACATTTCTTGAAAAAATTTATTTAAACTAAATGGAACAATGTACAAACTTTTCCACTTTTCCATAAAGCCGTATCGAAAGAATCATCGAAAAATAACTCATCATTTCGTCAGCTGTGTACTATCTTGTGACAACGACCATTTAGTACTATTCGAGAAAATCGATTTTTAAAGTTTGATGATAAATATTTTCAAAACTATGAATGGTAGCGCCAAACTTTTTGAAGCAATCGGTTCGTATACTATCGCTTAACAAACGCTCCAAGTTTCAACTAATTTGTTTACATTAGTTAATAGATACAGTAAATTATTTAAACAAAAATCTGAAAAGCACTTGTCACAAGTGTGTTTCGAAAGTAAAATTGTACTACGTGTCACAAGTGTGCACAGAATTTCCATACAAACTAAAACAGACTTAAATCAATAGTTTAACCGACTTAATCAGTATATTTTCAAAAGCAAAAGATTGCATTGCCTTCAGAAAATGTGTATCAACATTAATTTGTGAAAAACAAAAAAAAATCCACATTTTCCAACAACATGTATGACATTTTGATGATAAATTGGTCTATGTCACAAGTGTGTATTGCGATATCCGGGAAACGGAAGCGAGTTTCCAAAATCGGGTTAAAGCATCTTGTAGTGATTGTTAAGTATAGCAAAACGTCAACATTAACTCATTTTCGACCAAAATGGTCTATGTCACAAGATAGCACACAGCTGACGATTTGTTGACCATCAACCTAAAGTTTCTTAATACCAAATGCTCAGTTTTCTTACTTTCTTCTACCAAAAAGCCAATCTGAAGGAACTGTATAGATTTTAAATAAAACTTCAAATTGCTTACTATGTTATGAAAAGTAATCACAATGATACCCTGTTACTGTTTTTAGCGCAAAATCATCCTTTTAACAATAAAAAGCTTTTTTAAAATTTTAGTAAGGCGTCCATTTTTTTCTGTTTTAAAATTTAACTGGAAACGAGAACATTTTTTTTTTTTCAATCCGAGGTATAAACAAATATTCTTTTCAATAATTTGTTAAGTTGTTTAAGCTTGAAAGCTTAAAATTTGTCGAATATGTACATTGCAATCTGAACAGAGACAGCAGTACTGCTTAAAAGCATTTAAAATTGATTTTTTTTTACTATTTTGTGCTTTGGATTCTTTATCCAATGTGATTCAGATTGAATAATTTTTTTGCCTAAATCAATTTCCTTTGTTTATATATTCCTCAATAAAAGTAAACAAGTTAAAAAATTTGGCTTTAAAAAAGATATTATTCAATTTTAAACATGCTTAAAACGTGGTATTTACTTTTACTCTATTTCAGACATTTTCGCCAACAGGCGCAATTTGGGACTACATTCTGTATATTGAGTGTATTTTTTAAATATTTTGTTATTCTGTTCCCGATTTACCCAAAATCAACAAAAATATCAAATCATTGCACAGTGATCCAGAACGTAAAATTATGAGAAAAAATGATTTTCCGAAATATAGTGGTGTTTTTGAGCTTTGGTGCCTTCTGGAGAGTTGTTGCAAATGAGAAGGGGCAACTTTTGGTTTGGTTGAAAATTAGAGTTGGTTCACGATTAGGGTGATTTTGAAAATCTAACTTTTCAGGAATATTTTTGGGATTTTTTTCGTCTTCTAAAAAGTTGTTGGGCTTGCCAATTCAAGCAACTTTGTCGAAGACACCAAAATTGTAACTCGTAATCTGCGCCTTCTACGATCAATTTATAGAAATCATCTGAGCAAACCTTCAAAAATCAGTTTCTTGAACGTGACAATTCAGGGTTACGTTTTAGAGAAAAGTGATATTCGGGGCACTATTAGAGCTCTAAATAACAAACATTTTTATTTTTGACAAGTTAATTTGGACTTAAGGGTCAAAGGTTACGGCTATTTTAAGGTCAAAAGATTCAAATTTATTTCCATTTAAAACCAAAATATAACCAAAAAACGATTTTTCGACAATTTGGCTCAATTCTGATTCAGCGGGCAAAATTACAAGGAAAAACTTATATTTGGACAATTTTCGAATTTCATTAGGGCGGTCCCATATTTTTTTCCCTTTAATATCAGACTCTTACAAATGTAGTGCTGGACCTCTTTAAAATGCAACCTGGCGCTTAAAATTTCGTATGCGCCTAATCGAGATATTTAAGTTTGCATCTTTTTGGCTTTGAAATGGCTGTAATTTTTTACCCTTAAGTCCACATTGACATGTCAAAAAATAAAAAAAATGTTCTTTTTATAGAGCTCTAAAAGTTTCCCAAAAATTTCTTTTTTAAAACTTAACAATGAATTGCCACGAAAAAGTTTTTTTTTTTATTCCTTTGTGGACCATCATTCAGTGAGGTACTCCTGGATTTTAGCTCCTGAAAAGTGCTTAAAAAGTGCAAAAATGCCTCAGGGCAAGAAAAAGAGGCGATCCTCACCAGCAGGATCGGCAGATTTGAAGAAGCTAAAGAATGCCGAAGCGCTACCTGTAAAGCCAGGCAGTATGAGCAAGGACGCTCAAAAATTGTCTGGAAACCAGTTCGCTACCCTCCCTGTGGACGTGAGCGAGAAGGAAGAATTTGAACGACGGGAAAAGTTGCCACCTATTTTTGTGAAAACATCGTCATCGGATTCGGTGCGAAAGTGGCTGACCGGGTTTATCAAATCTGGTGCTTTAGTAGCTTCCATTCGCTTAAGTGCTGATGGACTCAAAATTCTGCTACCTGGCAGAAAGGATTGCAACTACGTTCGGAATTTCCTGAACAACACAAAGATTGAATACTACAGCCATTACGATCCAGGTAAACGCCCCATGAAACAGGTCCTCCGAGGCCTGTACGACATGGATGTGAGTGTGCTGAAAGAAGAGCTCAAAACTCTTAAGTTGAACGTGATCGAAGTCTTCAAGATGACGAGACACAACAAGGACATCAAGTGTCGTGATCAACTGTATCTGGTTCATCTCGAGAAAGGATCGACAACGCCGTCTGAGCTGAAGGCAGTTCGGGCAATTTTCAACATCATCGTGACTTGGGAACGTTATCGCCCAGTGCACCGTGACGTGACACAGTGTTCGAATTGCTTGCAGTTTGGACATTGTGGAAGGAACTGTTTCATCAAGAGTCGTTGTGCAACCTGCGGAGGTGAGCACAAAACTCAAGCTTGCGAAACAATCAACGAGAACATCGAAGCGAAATGCTTCAATTGCGGCGGCGACCATTCTACCAAGAATCGAAGCTGCCCAAAACGTGCTGAGTTTGTAAAAATTCGGCAGCAAGCGACGACGAGACACCAACCAAATCGTCGCAAAACACCACCAGCATACACGGACGTGGATTTTCCTGCTTTGGCGTCACCAGGAGCAGGAGCTGTTCAAGTGGTTCCAAATCTGCAGCCATTGCCGTTGAATAAGCGTCAAAGAGTTGCAGAGCATACAACACCTCCAGGCTCAAGTCAGCAACCGAGGGAAAACCAACCAACATCAACGGATGAAGGCAGTAGTGACCTGTTTTCACCACAAGAACTTCTGAACATTTTCATCGAGATGACAACAACACTGCGGGGTTGCAAAACTCGTGCGGAACAAGTAAGAACGCTTGGAGGATTTATCTTAAAATACAGTTCGTAGTTTACTCGTTCAAGTGATTTTGAATATTTCAATGAATTTACATTTTTTTAGTTTTAAGTTAGGATTAGTTGTTAAAGTGATTTTTTTTTCTTTTTTACCCAAATGTATTCGATTCAATGCAAAAATGTAAAACAATTTGAAGCAAATAAATGAATGTGAACAGTTAATAATAAAACGAAAAATATAACAAAGATGAAGAGCATTTAGCCATACCACTTAGAATGTAAATGAAATGTAATTATTATAAGAATGTTCAATAAAGACATATTTAATTTCAAAAAAAAATAGGTCAGTTTTAGAGTTTGTTAAGTTTTATTTTGTATCCAAGAGTAATTTTCCGTTAAATTTCATTTCTTGACCTGACACACAGTTTATATGACCAGGCTATCGTTCCCAAAACAACAAATTACACATTATAAATTAATTTGATTTAATTCGTAATGTGCACTGCCTAGGTAGGTAAGATGCTCCTTTTCTATGACTCAATCTCACCCCCAGACCCAATGCCATCCCTGATGACGGTATTTAACAAAGTTGTAGTCAAGCAGTCAATTTAAAAAAAAAGTTAAATAAAAGGGATTTGCTCAAAACCATTACAAGACATTGCAATTTTGCGAAGAAAACAAAAATTTTGAAAATGTTACTGTTTTGTTTCTCTTTGTGTCGTCACAAAATAAAAAATTGCATCTTTGAATCAATTTGGCCAATATCGAGGAACGTCGTCAAGTCATTTGGTTTGTATCATGGAGACGCACATTACTGCTTCGCGCTGGTTCAGACAAAAAAGCAACAAAACCGCGATACTCGTCACAATTCCAAAATTCGATGGTGAAATCTTCTGCGGTTCGCTACAAAAGCCCACAAAAGTTGTTATCTTCGGAAACACACAAAAGTCCGAAATAAAGCAAAAAAATAATCCTTGCAAACAAGGGGTAAGAGCGAAAAGCTCACTGCCTTTTTCATGTCCTAAAGACCGCTCGCCCGCTGTCAACCAAGAGAGTCAGTGTGGCCACATAAAACCTTTGGCGGAAGGGCTACTTGTCGGATTCCCTTGTTTTCCGGGGGTTGGCCATACTGGCGAAAGGATATTTATGGAGCCTGAGACAAAGGCAACCCGCTGTGGGCCATGCTGGCTGCTGGTGAACGGCTAGCGCGGAAACGGCGAATGAAGAACCGAACAACAAAAAATTACAACCGCAATTTTGGCCGCACAAAAGGTATACCAATGTTAAGAAGGTTGTTCAAAAGGTGGTGACTTTAATATTATTGTTCGTTACAAAAATTATGAGTGATAAAACTAGACCTAATTGTACACTAGCGAATCTTCACACGTGAAAAGTCACTTGGTAATCACCTTTAGCTAAACCATCTTGACATTGCTCATTGAGACACACCGGCTGCTAGGCTGCTTGGCTCGTGTAAGAGGATTCATAAAAATAAAACTCAATTTTGGAAGCGCTTTGTTCCGATCCGCTTGATGCGGTGATGGCGCGAGTCCTTTTTTGTTGATGTGGTTTTTACTCAACGGATGATACTTTGTGGAGGCCCTTTGTTACCGTCCTGGACTTGTAAGACAGTTACAAGACATAACAGGGCAAATTCCGACGTTTGTCAAAAGCTTTGCCATCCCATTTGAAGTGGACATAAAAAATTTGGTAAAAACCACAGCCAAGCTACCCTCAACAAAATAATTTTTAAAAACATTGGCAAAGTCACATAGCACAAGTCAATCTTCCAACCCTAGAATTTTCTAAAATTTGAAGAGTTCTTCTTTCCAAGTTTTTTTTATGATCAAAAATTGGTTAAATTTTTTTTTTGCGATTTTTTAGTTCGAAGTAGGGCGTCCAAATTTCCCAGGTTTTGAATTTCCCGGGAAACGGGAAAAATATTTTTGGAATCCCGGGAAATGTTTGAAACAGTTATAAAATCTATGTTTTCATTATATTTGTTATGTCTTTCAAGCTTAAAATCATAGAATTAGCTCAATCATATTAATCAGTGATACTTCAATCCAAACAAGGACGGCAGTTTTTTAAAAGCTTAAATGAAATTAAAATAAGTTTTGTGTTCTTTGTTGTGTTTTGGATTTAAATGAACTACAATGTGATTACTTATTCAAAATGTTCTATGTACATAGGAAACTCTTGGCGCATTAGATGTTTTGGAAAAGTGATCTAGAAATACGACAGTGCTGGAAAAAACTAGTTGTACAATAAGTTGCTTACAACATTTTTGCCAATCCCGAGTAAACCCCTGTTGAATGGATTTTGCAAACATACATAAGTTAAATAAATTCACCGTTGAAATAATTTTATTTCATTAAAATTTTACTTATTGATAGTAGTGCTGAAAAGGTCAGCTTTCATAAGAAAAACTTTTGCAAAAAAACATTTTTTACAAATTATTTTTTAGTCACTACCGCCAACTAAGTAAAACCCGGAATTCAGTCTAAATAGGTAAGGGGATTTTAGAGCAATACATTTTAAAATCGATGTTCTGATAAAATGTTTTGTTCTATTCCTGTTTTAACCAAAGTCATTCAAAACAACATGCAAAAAAATGGCTCAATAGCTGTCTTAATTCGTTTTGTTTGCCCCACATGGCAGAGCTTTTTAAAAAAAAATGATTTGATTTTTTTTTCCAAATTTTTAATCAATAACACAGCGTAACAAAAAATTTTTTTTTGTGATTAGCAGGACGATTCAAAAAACTCCCCGAGGGATCGGCTTCCTGAACACAATGCAACCTGGCCCATGTCTTAATTGTTACCCTAGCTCGAGATATTCAATGCAGAAGTTTTGCATATGAATCACCCCCCGTCGAAAAAATATTTTTTATTTTGTTTTCACTGTAACTTAAGATCTATTGGTCTTTTTAGATGCTTCTGGTGTCATTAGACGGTAAATTGTTAGAAAAACCCAAAATATGGTCCCATTGGTCGGTTCCCGTAACCGGTTCCGGTGGAAATCCGGATTATTGGCCAAAATTGTGCGAAATCTTCAAAATTTTGAAATTTGCTGCTCTTTATGCGAAAAAAACATACTATTGCTTCAAACAATCAATACAACAGGGACAACACACACACTAACACATAATGCCAACACCTTAACACACTCACACACTAGAATGAGTTTTATTGCCATAGTTTGCGCGCCAATGGTAGAAAGTGTGTCGAATTTATCCGTGCCCCAAAAATTCTCGCGTTTCGTGTGGAAACGAACCCGTATGACGAGCGAATACCGGATAGCGGCCAGTTTCGCTGAAACGTGAGTGCACGGAGAGAAAAATATTTGTAGATTTAGAAATATTTATTTGTTTTCTGAAACTATAGATTACCCCGCTACCAGACAGTTCTGTGCTTGACGGAGCATCCCCTAACGACAAACACTCCCATTTCGGTAAGCCTAGCATAAGTGTACATTTTTTATGTTTTTGTGCCTTACCCAATAAATCTACCCCTAGATTCCTTGAAAAAGGCCCAAAACGGGTCGAAACGTCGGATGAAGAGAACAAACAAGTGTTTTGATTCCCCAAACAGACCGAAAGCCAAAACCTAACCTAAAAATCAATACAAACTCAAAAAATGGTTTGTCCAAGCATATCCGAAGGTGTTTTATCGAAAATGTGGCCATTGAGAACCAGTTCTGGCCAATCCGGATCCGGAAACTAGAAAACATTTAAGCAGTTTTTTTTCAAAATTCCTATGTGCCAGACAATTTAGAAAAAAAAATGTGGTGTTGAAGCATTTTTTGCTACTCTATACTTTCAGAATCCCAAAATATGGCCAAAGGGCCAATGGGAACCTGTTCTGACTGTCCCGGATCCGGGAAACAGTGGTCACATGACATTTTTATTGAATTTATTAACAGTCTGGACCCGAAGCCTAATTTTTCTGTTACATTCTTATTGGAATTCCATATAAACTGTAACGGGGATTGCAGGCACCGGGTCCTGACTATTAAAAAGTTGTTTTAGTTACCAGAATTTCAAAATTCCTTGAAAAAAAATCTGAATTTATTTATAGCCAGAATCAGAAATGTGGCCATCGGGAATCTGTTCTAAATGTTCCGGATCATGAAACCAGTGGACACTTGACAATTTTATTTAAAATTAAAAAAAAATAAGTTTATTTTTTTTTTTAAATTAATCTAAATTTTATCAAAATTAGATTCAGACATGTAGCCAAATAGGTAGATCGGGGTTCAAATCCCGGCTCGGACCAACACAACTGGTGATCTTTTCCCTTCTGGAATCGATTGCTTAGTAAAGGGAAGGTAGTGTATCGTCACAAACTGGACCTTATCACGACACCTTAGGAAGGCGACCTATGGAATGTTATCATTAACCCTAACATGTTAACATTAAGTTGAGAATAAAACTGCCACTGAATCCGCTTTGTAAATGCCGGCCCCAATACTCTTCAAGGGTGTTCCCCTCAGGAACTGGGAAAGATTTACTTTTTTTTTTTATGTAGCCAAATGGCCAACCGGACCCTGTTTATATATTCCGGATCAGGGAACCAGTGGACAAAATTCAAGATTCCTGGAAAACAAATCAGATCAGAAATTTGGCCGAGTGGCCAACCAGAACCTGTTTTAAATGTTGTTAAAATATTGTCAAATATTTTAATTAAGAAATTTTCAGGATTCCTTAAAATGAATCTGAATTTATTTAAAATCAGATTTATTAATGTGGCAAATGGGAACCTGTTCTAAATTAACAGGATAAGGAAACCAGATGACACTTGACATTTTAATTAAATTTATTTAAAAAATTACTGGATTTATAAGATTCCTGTTCAATTTTAAATTTATTTAAAATTTCTTTGACATTATAATTAAATTTGTTTTAAAACATAGTTACTGGATTTATAAGATTCCTGTAAAAAATATGAATTTATTTAATGTCAGATTCCGAAATGTTGCCAAATGGCTAATGGGAACCTGTTCTTAATAATCCGGATCAGGAAATCAGTGGACACTTGACATTTTAATTAAATTTATTTAAAAAAAAACATAGTCACTGAATTTATAAAATTTCTGGCAAAATTTTGAATTAATTAAAAATTGTTTTGACAATTTAATTTCAATAATTTTAAAAACATAGTAACTGGATTTATCAGATTCTTCGAAAAATCAGGGAACCTGTGGACAAAATTCAAGATTCCTGGAAAACAAATCAGATCAGAAATTTGGCCGAGTGGCCAACCAGAACCTGATTTAAATGTTGTTAAAATATTGTCAAATATTTTAATTAAGAAATTTTCAGGATTCCTTAAAATGAATCTGAATTTATTTAAAATCAGATTTATTAATGTGGCAAATGGGAACCTGTTCTAAATTAACAGGATAAGGAAACCAGATGACACTTGACATTTTAATTAAATTTATTTAAAAAATTACTGGATTTATAAGATTCCTGTTCAATTTTAAATTTATTTAAAATTTCTTTGACATTATAATTAAATTTGTTTTAAAACATAGTTACTGGATTTATAAGATTCCGGTAAAAAATATGAATTTCTTTAATATCAGATTCCGAAATGTTGCCAAATGGCTAATGGGAACCTGTTCTTAATAATCCGGATCAGGAAATCAGTGGACACTTGACATTTTAATTAAATTTATTTAAAAAAAAAACATAGTCACTGAATTTATAAAATTTCTGGCAAAATTTTGAATTAATTAAAAATTGTTTTGACAATTTAATTTCAATAATTTTAAAAACATAGTAACTGGATTTATCAGATTCTTCGAAAAATCAGGGAACCTGTGGACAAAATTCAAGATTCCTGGAAAACAAATCATATCAGAAATTTGGCCGAGTGGCCAACCAGAACCTGTTTTAAATGTTGTTAAAATATTGTCAAATATTTTAATTAAGAAATTTTCAGGATTCCTTAAAATGAATCTGAATTTATTTAAAATCAGATTTATTAATGTGGCAAATGGGAACCTGTTCTAAATTATCAGGATAAGGAAACCAGATGACACTTGACATTTTAATTAAATTTATTTAAAAAAATTACTGGATTTATAAGATTCCTGTTCAATTTTAAATTTATTTAAAATTTCTTTGACATTATAATTAAATTTGTTTTAAAACATAGTTACTGGATTTATAAGATTCCTGTAAAAAATATGAATTTATTTAATGTCAGATTCCGAAATGTTGCCAAATGGCTAATGGGAACCTGTTCTTAATAATCCGGATCAAAATTTGGACAAAATTCAAGATTCCTGGAAAACAAATCAGATCAGAAATTTTGCCGAGTGGCCTACCGGAACCTGTTTTAAATGTTGTTAAAATATTGTCAAATATTTAGTTAAGAAATTTTTAGGATTCCTTAAAATGAATCTGAATTTATTTAAAATCAGATTTATAAATGTGGCCAATGGGAACCTGTTCTAAATAATCCGGATTAGGAAACCAGTTGACACTTGACATTTTAATTAAGTTTATTCAATAAAAGAGATATCGAATTTATAAGATTCCTGTTTAAAAAATCAGAGTATATTTAAATTTATTTTTACATTTTCATTTAATTTATTTTAAAGACATAGTTACTGGATTTATAAGATTCCTGTAAAAATCTAAATTTATTTGAAATCATTTTGAAATTTTCATTAAATTTATTATAAAAATAATTACACGACTTAAAAAAGATTCCTGTAAAAAATATGAATTTATTTAATATCAGATTACGAAATGTTGCCAAATGGCTAATGGGAACCTGTTCTTAATAATCCGGATCAGGAAACCAGTGGACACTTGACATTTTAATTAAATTTATTTAAAAAAAAATCATAGTCACCGGATTTATAAAATTCCTGTCGAAATTCTGAATTGATTAAAAATTATTTTGACAGTTTATTTTCATTTATTTTAAAAACATAGTAACTGGATTTATCAGATTCTTCAAAAAATCAGAATTTATTTAAAATCATTTTGAAATTTTAATTAAATTTATTTCTAAACATAGATACTGGACTAAAAACATTCCTGGAAGAAATCAGAATTTATTTTGACATTTAAATTAAATTTATTTAAAAAAGTTACTGGAATAATAAGATTCCTGTTAAACAAACGGATTTTGTTTTAAATTATATAGAAATTTTAATTAAATTTATTTTAAAAAATAGTAGCTGGACTTTACAGATTCCTGGAAAAAAATCTGAATTTATTTAAAATCAGAACCAGAAATGTGGCCAAATGGCCAATTGGAACCTGTTCTAAATAATCCGGATCATAAAACCAGTTGACACTTGACATTTTATATAAATTTATTTTAAAAACATTACTGGATTTATAAGAGTCCCTGAAAATTCTGACTTTACTTAAAATTATTTTGACAAATTAATCAAATTTATTTAGAAAAAACATAGTTACTGGATTTATAAGATTCTTCGAAAAATTTTAATTTATTTAAAATTATTTTGAAATTTTAATTAAATTTATTTTTAAAAATAGTTACTGGACTTAACAGATTCCTGAAAAAAATCTGAATTTATTTAAAATCAGAATCAGAGTTTAATTAAATTTATTTAAAATCAGAATCAGAAATGGATCAAATGACCAATTGGAACCTGTTCTAAATAATCTGGATCATGAATCCAGTTGACACTTGACATTTTTATGAAATTTATTTAAAAAAAAAATACTGGATTTATAAGATTCCTGTTAAAAATACAGAATTTATTTAAAATTATTTTGACGTTTTTGTTAAATTTATCTAAAAACATAGTAACTGGATTTATAAGGGTCCCTGAAAAATTCTGACTTTACTTAAAATTATTTTGACAAATTAATCAAATTTATTTAAAAAAAAATGGTTGCTGGATTGATAAGATTTTTCCAAAAATTCTTTTTTTATTTTAAATTATTTTGAAATTTTAATTAAATTTATTTCTAAAAATAGTTACTGGACTTAACAGAATCCTGGAAAAAATCAGAATGTATTTAAAAACAGAATCTGATGTGTGGTCAAGGGGCCAATGGGAACCTGTTCTAAGTGTCTTGGATCCGGGAAACAGTGGTCACATGACATTTTTTTTGAATGCATTATAAAGTTGTTTTAGTTACCAGAATTTCAAAATTCCTTGATAAAAATTCTGAATTTATTTATAGCCAGAATCAGAAATGTGGCCATCGGGAATCTATTCTAAATGTTCCGGATCATGGAACCAGTGGACACTTGACAATTTTATTTAAAATTAAAAAAAATAAGTTTAATTTTTTAAATTAATCTAAATTTCATCAAAATAAGAATCAGACATGTAGCCAAATGGCCAACCGGACCCTGTTTATATATTCCGGATCAGGGAACCAGTGGACAAAATTCAAGATTCCTGGAAAACAAATCAGATCAGAAATTTGGCCGTGTGGCCTACCGGAACCTGTTTTAAATGTTGTTAAAATATTGTCAAATATTTTAATTAAGAAATTTTCAGGATTCCTTAAAATGAATCTGAATTTATTTAAAATCAGATTTATAAATGTGGCCAATGGGAACCTGTTCTAAATAATCCGGATTAGGAAACCAGTTGACACTTGACATTTTAATTAGGTCTATTTAAAAAAAAGAAATATCGAATTTATAAGATTCCTGTAAAAATCTAAATTTATTTGAAATCATTTTGAAATTTTAATTAAATTTATTTTAAAAATAATTACACGACTTAAAAAAATTCTGCAGAAAATCTTGATTTATTTAAAATAAGAGTCAGAAAGTATCTGATTTTAAATAAGTTCAGATTCATTTTATTGAGTTTTGAAATTATCCTAATTAATATATTCGACAACATTTTAACAACATTTAAAACACGTTCCGGTTGGCCACTTGGCCACATTTCTGATTCTGATTTAAAGTAAATTCTTATTTTTTGCAGAAATTTATTAAGTCAAATATTTTTTTTTTGAAAAAATTTAATTATAATGTCAAAATAATTTTAAATATATTCTGATTTTTTAACAGGAATCTCATAAAACCAGTAACTTTTTTTTTAATAAATTTAATTTAAATGTCAAGTGTCAACTAGTTTCCTGATCCGGATAATTTAGACAAAGTTACCATTGGCCATTTGGCCACACTTAAGATTCTGATTTTGAATAAATTGCGATTTTTTCAGGAATCTGTTTAGTCCAGTAACTAATTTTAAAAATAAATGTAATTAAGATTTCAAAATGATTTTAAATAAATTCTGATTTCTCGAAGAATCTTATAAATCCAGTAACTATGCTTTTTTTAAATAAATTTGATTAATTTGTCAAAATAATTTTAGGTAAAGTCAGAATTTTTCAGGGACTCTTATAAATCAAGTAACTATGTTTTTAAATAAATTTAACTAAAATGTCAAAACAATTTTAGATAAATTCTGTTTTTTTAACTGGAATCTTATAAATCCAGTATTTCTTTAAATAAATTTAATTAAATATCATGTGTCAACTGGTTTCATGATCCGGATTATTTAGAACAGGTTCCAATTGGCCATTTGGTCACATTTCTTATTCTGATTTTAAATAAATTCAGTTTTTCTCCAGGAATCTGTTAAGTCCAGTTACTATTTATTTGAATAATTTCAATTAAAATTTCAAAATAATTTAAAATAAAATCTGTTTTTTTAACAGGAATCTTATTATTCCAGTATTTTTTTTAATCTAATCTAATCTAATCTAACCCTAGCGCAGCCAGTCTTTCGAGGGCATCCTGGAAAATGCCTTAGGTTGATTAACGCGTAGCATCCTCTTGTCATCATTAACAGTTGCAGTGCCCCAATGCAATAAATTGCTTTGAAACATCACAAACGTTAAAACGGCCAGGCTAACTGCGTAAAGTATACCGCAAAGATGATTCGTTGAATTGGATTGAGTTTGAACACGAATGTTCAAACAGCAATACAGTTCTGAATCTACAGGGGAGGAAGAAACGTGGGGATCCCCCGCTCACGTTCCTGTTTGTTTAGGCAATTTATCGTTGGGAGCCACCATGCTAAGAAGTTTTGGTGCTCCGGGACCCTCGGGGAAATAAATAAATAAAATTAAAATGTCAAGTGTACACTAGTTTCCTGATCCGGATTATTTAGAACAGGTTCCCATTAGCCATTTGACCCATTTCTGATTCTGATTTTAAATATAAACAGATTTTTTCTAGGAATCTGTTAAGTCCAGCAACTACTTTTTAAAATAAATTATTTTTTTTTTTAAATTTCAAAATGATTTCAAATAAATTCAGATTTTTCTAAGAATCTTATAAATCCAGTACCTATGTTTTTTAAATGAATTTGATTTATTTGTCAAAATAATGTTAAGTAAAGTCAGAATTTTTCAGAGACTCTTATAAATCAAGTAACTATGTTTTTAAATAAATTTAACTAAAATGTCAAAATAATTTTGAATAAATTCTGTTTTTTTAACAGGAATCTTATGAATCCAGTATTTTTTGTAAATAAATTTAATTAAAGTGTCAAGTGTCAACTGGTTTCATGATCCGGATTATTTAGAACAGGTTCCAATTGGCCATCTGGCCACACATCAGATTCTGATTTTAAATAAATTCTGATTTTTTTTAGGAATCTGTTAAGTCCAGTAACTTTTTTTAGAAATAAATTTAATTAAAATTTCAAAATAATTTAAACAAAAAAGAATTTTTGAAAAAAAACTTATAAATCCAGTAACCATTTTTGCCTTCCTCACTTTACTGAGGAAAGGCTATAAAATCACTCGAAAAACGAACTTTTTAGTTAAACCTTCTAGACCTACCTTCATTTGTACATATCGACTCAGAATCACCAGCTGAGCAAATGTCTGTGTGTTTGGCTGTATGTAGACATGTGTACCAAATCAATGTCACTGGAATATCTTGTCACAAGCTCAACCGATTTTGGCCGGAATGGTTTTAATCGATCCGTCTTAACGTCCCCTACGTTGATATTTAAATTCATGCAATTGGATCATGTATTTAAAAACTTATGTTAAAAAACTGTTTCATATTAAATTGAAATTATGGTAAAAAGGGTGGTTTTTTCATGAAACCCTCACATGTTATATATTTTTAGAAAGCATATGAGAAGACCTTTCTTGTGGATTAAGAATTTCCAAGATCTGACTTACCTATTCAAAATTACAAGCAGTTTAAAAAATGGTCTGAATTTACATAACCTCAAATGGTCCCGTCTGATCGCCACGAAAAAAACCTTGTAGAGGGATGCCATTTTCCTGAAAGGCGGTGTCTGTATAATCTTGACAAAAAGTCTGTAGGAAGTCTGTTTTTTTTACTCGTCATTTATTTTTATTAGGACGTCTTAGGTGCTGCGATCACGTTAGTTGAGATCCATAAACCATGTGGACACTTTAGGGGATTGTAATCACTCTATAAATGAGAGGAAGTCACCAACCACATAAAGGTGGATTAAGTTACGTTTTTTAAATAAATTTGAAATAATTTTAAGTAAAGTCAGAATTTTTCAGGGACTCTTATAAATCCAGTTACTATGTTTTTAGATAAATTTAACAAAAATGTCAAAATAATTTTAAATAAATTCTGTATTTTTAACAGGAATCTTATAAATCCAGTATTTTTTTTAAATAAATTTCATAAAAATGTCAAGTGTCAACTGGTTTCATGATCCAGATTATTTAGAACAGGTTCCGATTGGCCATTTGACCCATTTCTGATTCTGATCTTAAATAAATTTAATTAAATTCAGATTCTGATTTTAAATAAATTCAGATTTTTTTCAGGAATCTGTTAAGTCCAGTAACTATTTTTTAAAATAAATTTAATTAAAATTTCAAAATGATTTTAAATAAATTCCGATTTTTCGAAGAATCTTATAAATCCAGTAACTATGTTTTTTTAAAATAAATTTGATTAATTTGTCAAAATAATTTTGTGTAAAGTCAGAATTTTCAGGCACTATTATAAATCCAGTTACTATGTTTTGAGATAAATTAAACTAAAATGTCAAAATAATTTTAAATAAATTCTTATTTTTTAACAGGAATCTTATAAATCCAGTAATGTTTTTAAAATAAATTTATATAAAATGTCAAGTGTCAACTGGTTTTATGATCCGGATTATTTAGAACAGGTTCCAATTGGCCATTTGGCCACATTTCTGGTTCTGATTTTAAATAAATTCAGATTTTTTTCCAGGAATCTGTAAAGTCCAGCTACTATTTTTTAAAATAAATTTAATTAAAATTTCTAAATAATTTAAAACAAAATCCGTTTTTTTCACAGGAATCTTATTATTCCAGTAACTTTTTTAAATAAATTTAATTAAAATGTCAAAATAAATTCTGATTTTTTCAGGAATGTTTTTTGTCCAGTATCTATGTTTAGAAATAAATTTAATTAAAATTTTAAAATGATTTTAAATAAATTCTGATTTTTCGAAGAATCTGATAAATCCAGTTACTATGTTTTTAAAATAAATGAAATTAAACTGTCAAAATAATTTTTAATCAATTCAGAATATTGACAGGAATTTTATAAATCCGGTGACTATGTTTTTTTTTAAATAAATTTAATTAAAATGTCAAGTGTCCACTGGTTTCCTGATCCGGATTATTAAGAACAGGTTCCCATTAGCCATTTGGCAACATTTCGTAATCTGATATTAAATAAATTCATATTTTTTTCAGGAATCTTTTTTAAGTCGTGTAATTATTTTTATAATAAATTTAATGAAAATTTCAAAATGATTTCAAATAAATTTAGATTTTTACAGGAATCTTATAAATTCAGTAACTATGTCTTTAAAATAAATTAAATGAAAATGTAAAAATAAATTTAAATATACTCTGATTTTTTAAACAGGAATCTTATAAATTCGATATCTCTTTTATTGAATAAACTTAATTAAAATGTCAAGTGTCAACTGGTTTCCTAATCCAGATTATTTAGAACAGGTTCCCATTGACCACATTTATAAATCTGATTTTAAATAAATTCAGATTCATATTAAGGAATCCTGAAAATTTCTTAATTAAAATATTTGACATTATTTTATTTAAAACAGGTTCCGGTAGGCCACTCGGCCAAATTTGTGATCTGATTTGTTTTCCAGGAATCTTGAATTTTGTCCACAGGTTCCCTTATTTTTCGAAGAATCTGATAAATCCAGTTACTATGTTTTTAAAATTATTGAAATTAAATTGTCAAAACAATTTTTAATTAATTCAGAATTTTGCCAGAAATTTTATAAATTCGGTGACTATGTTTTTTTTTTAAATAAATTTAATTAAAATGTCAAGTGTCCACTGATTTCCTGATCCGGATTATTAAGAACAGGTTCCCATTAGCCATTTGGCAACATTTCGGAATCTGATATTAAAGAAATTCATATTTTTTACCGGAATCTTATAAATCCAGTAACTATGTTTTAAAACAAATTTAATTATAATGTCAAAGAAATTTTAAATAAATTTAAAATTGAACAGGAATCTTATAAATCCAGTAATTTTTTTAAATAAATTTAATTAAAATGTCAAGTGTCCACTGATTTCCTGATCCGGATTATTAAGAACAGGTTCCCATTAGCCATTTGGCAACATTTCGGAATCTGATATTAAAGAAATTCATATTTTTTACCGGAATCTTATAAATCCAGTAACTATGTTTTAAAACAAATTTAATTATAATGTCAAAGAAATTTTAAATAAATTTAAAATTGAACAGGAATCTTATAAATCCAGTAATTTTTTTAAATAAATTTAATTAAAATGTCAAGTGTCATCTGGTTTCCTTATCCTGTTAATTTAGAACAGGTTCCCATTTGCCACATTAATAAATCTGATTTTAAATAAATTCAGATTCATTTTAAGGAATCCTGAAAATTTCTTAATTAAAATATTTGACAATATTTTAACAACATTTAAAACAGGTTCTGGTTGGCCACTCGGCCAAATTTCTGATCTGATTTGTTTTCCAGGAATCTTGAATTTTGTCCACTGGTTCCCTGATCCGGAATATATAAACAGGGTCCGGTTGGCCATTTGGCTACATAAAAAAAAAGTAAATCTTTCCCAGTTCCTGAGGGGAACACCCTTGAAGAGTATTGGGGCCGGCATTTACAAAGCGGATTCAGTGGCAGTTTTATTCTCAACTTAATGTTAACATGTTAGGGTTAATGATAACATTCCATAGGTCGCCTTCCTAAGGTGTCGTGATAAGGTCCAGTTTGTGACGATACACTACCTTCCCTTTACTAAGCAATCGATTCCAGAAGGGAAAAGATCACCAGTTGTGTTGGTACGAGCCGGGATTTGAACCCCGATCTACCTATTTGGCTACATGTCTGAATCTAATTTTGATAAAATTTAGATTTTAAATAAAATTGTCAAGTGTCCACTGGTTTCATGATCCGGAACATTTAGAACAGATTCCCGATGGCCACATTTCTGATTCTGGCTATAAATAAATTCAGATTTTTTTTCAAGGAATTTTGAAATTCTGGTAACTAAAACAACTTTTTAATAAATTCAATAAAAATGTCATGTGACCACTGTTTCCCGGATCCGGGACAGTCAGAACAGGTTCCCATTGGCCCTTTGGCCATATTTTGGGATTCTGAAAGTATAGAGTAGCAAAAAATGCTTCAACACCACATTTTTTTTTCTAAATTGTCTGGCACATAGGAATTTTGAAAAAAAAACTGCTTGAATGTTTTCTAGTTTCCGGATCCGGATTGGCCAGAACTGGTTCTCAATGGCCACATTTTCGATAAAACACCTTCGGATATGCTTGGACAAACCATTTTTTGAGTTTGTATTGATTGTTTGAAGCAATAGTATGTTTTTTTCGCATAAAGAGCAGCAAATTTCAAAATTTTGAAGATTTCGCACAATTTTGGCCAATAATCCGGATTTCCACCGGAACCGGTTACGGGAACCGACCAATGGGACCATATTTTGGGTTTTTCTAACAATTTACCGTCTAATGACACCAGAAGCATCTAAAAGACCTAATAGATCTTAAGTTACAGTGAAAACAAAATAAAAATATTTTTTCGACGGGGGTGATTCATATGCAAAACTTCTGCATTGAATATCTCGAGCTAGGGTAACAATTAAGACATGGGCCAGGTTGCATTGTGTTCAGGAAGCCGATCCCTCGGGGAGTTTTTTGAATCGTCCTGCTAATCACAAAAAAAAATTGTTTGTTACGCTGTGTAATATACGTAGATATCTCAATCTCTTAAAAATATATAAAATCAAATAGGAAAACGCTAGGCATTTTGCAGATCGATGAACTAACATTTTAACAGTTTTCTCTAATTCACCAAATTAATGTTGATATATCGTCAGCTGTGTGCTATCTTGTGACATAGACCATTTTGGTCGAAAATGAGTTAATGATGACGTTTTGCTATACTTAACAAACACTACAAGATGCTTTAACCCGATTTTGGAAACTCGCTTCCATTTCCCGGATATCGCAATACACACTTGTGACATAGACCAATTTATCATCAAAATTATTGTGCACACTTGTGACACGTCATACATGTTGTTGGAAAATGTGGAAAAAATTTCTTGTTTTTCACAAATTTATGTACACACATACTTTCTAAAGGCAATACAACCTTTAGTTTATAAAAATATACTGATTACTGAATAGACTTGTGACACGTAGTACAATTTTACTTTCGAAACACACTTGTGACACGTGCTTTTCAGATTTTTGATTATATAATTTACTGTATCTTTTAACTGGTGTAACCAAATAAGTTGAAACTTGAAGCGTCTGTTAAACGATATTATACGAACTGATTGTTTTGGCTCTATCATTCATAGTTTTGAAATTATTTATCAACAAACTTTAAAAATCGATTTTCTCGAAAAGTACTAAATGGTCGTTGTCACAAGATAGAACACAACTGACGATACTCCAAATACAAATAAAAATGCTTTCAAATTATTATCGATTATGTGGTATTCAACTGATCATCTATTTCCACAACCATATCTGAGTTTCCAGACCAAAATTGTTTTTTTTTTATTTATTTCGGGAATTACCGGGACAAATTATCAAAAATCCCGGGATTCAGGAATTCCCGGTTTTGGAAAAATCCCGGGAATTTCGTCCCGGGAAATTCCCGGGATGGACGCACTAGTTCGAAACCCGTCTAGAGGCGGGGTTGGGTTGTAGAGTATTAACTCAATTTGACCCAAATTGCACGTAGTTACTTTCACTTGAATTTCGAGAATTCCCGGGAAATAAAAAAAAATAAATGGGTTACACATTTCCGAGAATTCCCGGGAATTTTTTACCCGGGATGGAAAAATGGAAGCTCTTATTAAGATGTTCTTTTTCGAGTGATTTTATAGTGATTTTAAACCCTCATAATCGATGCAAACAGCCGTTTTCCCACGCAAAATGGCCTTTCCTCAGTGGAAAAAATCTAACAAAATTCATCAAGCAAGAACTTATTCACTTACCCGTTTAAAATTCCAAGGAAAGATTTTCTGATTAAATCAAACGTCAAAGTTCATTTTCAATGCTCCCAAAAAGACGCAAACCTCGACTGAGCAGTCACATTCCGGCGGGAATCTTCTCAACTCAAGATCTGCATCTTATCACTGACACAATCGGTACCAACTTTCGCTCAAGTCTTTTGCCCGCGCACGGAAATTGCTCTAATCTTCCGGCAGGAGGAGGGCTGAGGCGGTAACGCAGGATGGAAAAGTTGTGCTGCTCAACCGGTGTGTGTGTGCTCTAAATTCGGTTCATTTTCGAGGAAACCGGTGAATCCTCCCACGTGAGACAACGCCGCCGCCGAGGATGTGTGCGATTTGATTAGAGCGGATGAAAAACGGAGTGGCAAATATTTACTCTTGAGAGGAAACTTCACCTCTTTTTTATTTGGGTGGATGAAACGGCCACGTGGGTTGATGTTTGAGCTTAGAAATAAGGGAAGAAATTTGATAAAAGCAACAATCTCCTGATTATATTTTTTCCTGGAAAAAAGGAAATGTGAATGAAAAGGGGGTAATGCTGTTTCGTAAATCAAAATTTCATTGAACGTGGCACATTCCATTTGGAAAATTGTGTGAATAGGTTGATGTATGCAGGAATCTTCAGCGCGGAATTATTCCATTATTCTTATCTCATCGGTGTATGTAGGAAGATTTGTGAAAGGATTGTCGCTTGTTGTACCCTAACTTGAATTTTAATCATTTGTTTTTGCGAACAAACATAATTAGCTATCTATTTGAAAATATTTCGTATCAATACGTATTATAAGATTATTGAAGTAAATATTAAAAAATCCAAAACATCCAACCCAAATGCTTCAACTAAATCCACGCTCCCAAAACCATCCCGGAAAAGCTCCTCTTCCTAGACATTCATCATTTCCGTTAAGGTGAACCGCTGCCTAGGAGAGAGGATAACGGTTCAAGCGGGTTCCATATCCGGCGGCATCCGTTCCCCGTTAGTAGTGGTAGCAGCAGTAAGTAAAATGTAAACTGGCAGGGCACACGATATTGCAAGTCATAAAGAAGACCATTTTATTGATTTGACTAGCTTCCAAATTGTTCTATACGAGACGTCGTGCCGCCTTTTGAAAAAGAACGTCTACTGACTGGCAAATATGAGGACCGGAACGGGGTGGGTCAATGGGTAATTTTCCGGAGAAAAAGCCATAAATGAAGGTAAAATATAGTAGCAATATTAGAATGGGTCAATGGGGCATTTAACATGGAGTTCATTAAGCCATTTTTTTAGTATGATTAATAAGGTTAATATTTGGATCTACTGCAAAATTTCAGGATCTCTACGGCCCTTTTGAAAGTGTTTCAAAAAACGTGACTTCATCCACCTTCAGGTGTTTGACACCTTCCTCACATTTATTTAAAAAAAAACATAATTGATATTTAGTATTGTTTGATAAGTATGCTTGAAATATTAACTAACTGTTCGTCCTGCTCACGTCAAATTATGTGTCCGTTAGGAAAGACTAGGAATAAACAAAAAGCAGTGCTTGCAGTACAACGTTTTGGTCCATTTATATTGTTATGCTTGGATTGAACTAAACAACACAGCCCTGTTCGTCGATCATCGAGTGTCATTTTTCATATGCCGTAAACCGGGGTGACTTTGATAGGATTTCAATTTGTTTTTAGAATATTTTCCAACAGGTAAGGGTTTTCTCATGATTATAATTTTTATTACATGTTCTGGGGTAGGCCACGCAAAGTCCATGCACTATTTTGGAAAACAATTTTTTCCAATAGTGTTTTGAAAAATATTTACGTTAAAAATTCTTAGTTTAAATTCCGGGGTGGCTTTGATAGTCATAGTTTTTCTTGTTAAAATCATTTTTAAGATATTCAAACTTCATTTGTACGTTAAATGTACCATCACTAAAGTAGTTGATATAGTTTTTAAGAAAAAAAAAACAATATTTATATTTAGTTTACTATGTTTATAAGCTATTTGACAAAATACATATAAATTTTAGATAAAATTGTTAAAAAGTCGGAATTTTTACTGAAATTTGTTGAAACTAGTTTTGTTTACAAAATCATCAATTTATATTGCATTTTATATTGAATTCGAAGCACGAATCAGAAGTTTCCACTTTTTACATGAAATTTGTTCAATTGAAATTACCTATAAACTTTGAGATTTTTTTTTGTTAATTGTGTTTCAAAAACGCATATTATTTATTATTTACAAACTAATTTAACCTTCTCCTAGTAAAAAAATGTCCACAGAATTCGAAAATGCATTCCGTTTTCAGATTCAAAATCATGTTCATTGAGAAAATCATGACACATTGAGAAGTTTACAATAATGACTTCCATCAACATTTTCTTTACTGTAGTTAACTAACTTTTTAAACTTTTCAAAATTTTATAAAAAGTTCTTTTTAAGGTACTTTGAACACTTTTCTACCACGATCAGTATTATTCTAAACAATTCGGTACGTATTTTAACTGTACAAGTAGTCATACGAGTAGAATTGAATCACCGTGTACAATTGAATTTTAGTAAACAAAAAAACTAAAAAACCTGTTGGGAAAATAGATTGCGGTTATGTCAATTCAAAATTTTTTTTAAACTGCTTGTAATTTTAGATAAGTATGATAGGTAAAAATTGTTAATGCATAAGAAAGGTCCTTTAAGAAACTTTCTGAAAATATATAATATGGCAGGTTTTCATGCAAAAATCACCCTTTTTGCAAATTGTGAAATTTTTTAAATCATAACATTAACTAAAAAGTTCATTTTTTTTGAGTGATTTTATAGCCTTTCCTCAGTATGGTGAGGAAGGCATAACCATTAAAATGCAGCAAAGAGAAATGGATTTCATCAAGTTTTGCATTCATGCGAGCATTTTTTAGATTTTTGATGTTTTTTAAACTCATGTTAACTGCTCCAAACAAAAATGATTAAAATTGTTCAAATTATGTTAGGTTCCTAAAAAATTTAACACTGAACACTGAAAAGAATACCCAAATACACGAAATAAAGCATTATTAAGAGTAAGAATTTGTATGAAGTCAACATAAAAAATTTCGAAATAAAAAGATAAATTTGGGAAAACAAATGGTGCTGAAATTTCCAAAATCGAACCAAAAATCATTGAAGTTTATTGTCATCACAAGCTAGTTCGAAAATATCCTTCATAAGATATTTTTCAATTTAAGATGTTTAAAAAATGTATTATGAAAAACGTGCATTACTGAGTTAATCCTATTAAAAAAAATGATCAAATTACACAACCTGGCTACACTTGGCAAGGCAACGTCCATCATCACCGAACTACTTCATAGCGGCAAATCGATCCATTATTCACGTATTGCGCCAGAAGAAAACAGCGGCTCAAAAAAGCACCAAACAAATCCCTCCCTGCAGTACATTCCGCAGTGCCAAGACTTCAATCCAAATCCAGCCAAGGATAAAAAAATGGGTGAAAAAGATCAGTGTTGCTTTCTGGCAAAAATATGAGCGATGATTTGCTCAACATACTGCGAGAGTACAAGGAAGTGAGATTTTTTTAGCACACCAACGTTTGTGCATGTTATGTTTTTTTATTAATACATAATCAACAAAATCTTGAGAAAATGTAATCAAATTTTTGATAATAGATTAGTGCTTCAAAAACAAAGCATATGTTTGTGGAATTTTTTCACCGAATAAACTTTGAAAAAAATGCATTAATATTATTATTAAAAATATGAGTCAAAATTGGGTAAACTCAAAATTTCCAGCTCACACGTGCCCGCTGATGTCAGTCTGGGTAAACAGTCCAATTTTTCTTTTCCGGAAAAGCTCAGCTGATTTATTTTTTTCGTTCGTTTTTTGCCGCCGTAAGAGACTCACTTCCAGCACCGTCGACGGATGACAGATTTGCCGAAAAGGCACGTACATGGACACAAGATGACTTTTAAATCCCCCATGGGGACGATGGTCCGAGGCATTCCAGCTGTACTGCTCCCCCCCCGTTCTCGTTTTGTGTCATGCCTCGTCGTTTCTCGCAACCATCGGCCAAAAAAGTGGACAAACTTTCACAGCTGAGGCTGCTGTCACGGGTTGATGATGTCGAACGGAAGTCAAACGGAACCGGTCAAGGTGAAATATTTGTATTGGACATTCTTGGCGGGCCTGGAAGTATTTTTGATTGTTCTAGAGGAACTTCCAGCTTTTTGTGCCTTTTTTCAATACAATAGATGGAATTCAGAAAATTGAGCTTTTTAACTCAAACAATCAAACTGTCAATCAAAAAAATCAGAGAATCTTATGCCAAAAAACTGTTATGTCATTCCAGCCAAATGTATCGTTAAAAGTAAGGGGAGCTCAAATCAAATCAGCAACTTTGAAATTCTGTCGAAAGATTCGTTTCAGCAGAAAGCTGCTCCAGGTAAAATACTTTCAGAAGCTCGTTGATTCATGTTCGATGTGCGGACGTGTCAAGAATTACCAACTCGGACTGTCTGGTGTGGCTCACCTGAAACGCTACTTTGTCGAAAAAAAAAGTTGAGTCTGTTGCCGAAAGGTGGCCACATAGCGCATAAATTGAGTACTTTCAGCGAAAACGCTGCCAGACCGAGTCCAGTTTTTGCAAACTACAGTAAATTGTCTGGCTGGTGGTCCAATCCCCTAGCGTATTCTGGATGGTTTGCGATGGGGAGAGGTTAGCAAATTATATGATAAGATTTCATTTGCACCGCGCTGAAATGGGGTGAACCTTCAACCAGGGTATTTCAACAAGTCTGTAGAGAACAACTTTAGGAAGAGGGGTCCCAGTCGAACAAGCTATGTTTGTTTTTTATTCTTTTTTGCCTTTTTAAAGGAAAGTTTGGCTGAGCCTGCCATCACAATCACACAACATTTATTATATTTTATTATTCCAAATATATTTGAGCAATTTTTTCAAATTTCAGTCATTCGATTTGTTTTTTGTACTTTTTAATCAGGCTGAAACTTTTCTGGTGCCTTCGGTATGCCAAAGAAGCCATTTTGCATTATTAGTTTGTCCATATAATTTTCCATTCAAATTTGGCGAGTGCGGTGCCTGTGGGGACGCGAAGTCCTGTTTTTTCGTGTTATTTTCCATCTCTTTTGTGTCGCTGTTCGAGTGCAGAGTGCATAATTGGCAAAGGGAGCGCGTTGTCGTAAAAAATATTCGGAGTGAAAAGTGATTTTTTTTGTGTGCCTTTTGTTTCACATTTTTGTCGTGTATTGTGTGCTGCGAGGAGAAGATTACCCTCTGAAAATGCAGCGTCATCAGTGCAAAATTCGCAAAGGGAGTGCGTAGTCGTAAAAAATATGCGGAGTGAAAAGTGATTTCTTTTGTGATTTTCAAAGCCCTTTCTATATTATCGTTGATCGGAAGGCACGGCGTCGGGTGGATTGTGTTTAAATTTTTCGAACAAGGTTTAATTTTTTTTGCGTTGAAAAAGCCAATTCTATATAATGAACGAAAGACGCACTGACAATTTGGATCGTTGAGTTAATAGCGGAGCAAAATAACTGTGTGTGAGTGATTTTGTGTGTTAACCAGAAAGACCTTCCCATAGCATCGTTGCTCGGAAGGCTCGCCGACGGGTCTGTTATGAAAGTCCTCCCCATATCGTCATAGCTCGGGAGGCATCGAAAAGCCAATACCTTATCCCACTAACCCAAAAAAAAATAATCACGTGATGCTTGAAGGAGATGCTGTGGATTCAACGGTCTCAAGCGGTATCAACAAGTATATAGCGAAAAACTATGTGCTTGATGAGTCTGCAACTTCAACTATCGGACTAACATTCCTCCCTTTCGTTGAACTGCAGGCTTCTTGAGAGGGCGCCGGTAAAAACGAAACTATTGGCACTACGCCCCCCGGGCATGGCCTTCCTCTAACGTGGGATTTCTGCTCCAGCGCCTCTGACGAGACAGGAGAAACCGGGACCGACGTTTTACTTCACCATCCGATAGAAGCTCAGTGGATAAGGCGGGAATCGAACCCGCGTCTCATAGCATCATCGGGATCGGCAGCCGAAACCGCTACCCCTGCGCCACGAGACCCACCCAGAGAGGGCGCCGGTATTGACTAATAAAGTCGGGGTCTTCAGGGGTTAAACAGTGAACGGATGGTTGGCTCCCACTGATCATTTTTGATTCATTGTTTAACTTCAGCTGATCTGTCAATAACGGAGTAGCAGCTCATTGGCAGTCAACCATGCTCAGGCTCATGCTCATGCTCATAATTTTCCATACAAATTTGGCAGCTGTCCATACAAAAATGATGTATGGATAAGGATTACACTAAATTTTTAAATTAACTTTTTGTCACTAAAACTTGATTTGCAAATAAAACCTCACCTAAGATAACGTCAATTTTTCTGTTTTTAAACCTTTCCATAGCACTATCTCAGCAACTTAATGTCGTATGTACTTAATGCAAAAATATATAAAACTGCGACTGTTTTCGAACAAGTTACCTAAAAATAGCTATAACATGAAAACGGTGCACTTTATCAAAATTTCATTGAAGTACTATTTGATTGCAAATTTGATTTTACATCGAAAAATGAAGTTGAAAATTTTTTGCGATCAATATTTCGACGTTTTTGAAAAAAATTGTATTGATTCAAAAAATTCATAACTCGTTCAAAGATTTTTTTGCAAATCAAGTTTCAGTGACAAAAAGTCCATACCTACAACTTTGGTGTCTTCCATACCTACAACTTTGGTGTCTTCGATCCAAAAATTCCTTCCTGATACAGATTTTTTTAATTTTCATACATTATTTTTGTATGGCCGCTGCCAAATTTGTAAAGAAAATTATATGAACAAACTAATCATGCAAAATGGCTTCTTTGGTCATATCGAAAGCACCATAAAAATACAAAAATTGAAATTAAAAAATTACAATCTATTTCGTAGAGAACTGCTCATTTCTGAAAATTCTTTAAAATGTATAAATGATCTAGATTGCACAATAGTTATACCTATTTTTAACACTGATCTTTCTGAGAAGCTCCAGAAGCCGGAGTCGTAGCCGAAAAGGCTTGTCAAGCTATCTAGCTTCTCAAAATAGAGATTTTTGATTTTTTATAAATCTTGATATTTATTTTCGCTCATAAAATACTTTCAGAATTAAAAAGATTTTTTTTTTTTCAAGGAATCAGGAAAATATTTTTTTATCCATAGAGAATTCAAACTTTCAGAATCACATTAAATTTAAAGATTGTTAGGAGTATTTGAAGAACATGAAGATGAATAATTTTAAGCATTTTTGAAGTTGATTATACGTAAATTGACCGAAAACTGATCGAAAAACTAGTTTGTTTAAAAATGACGATTCAAACCTATTGCAAACTAACCCGAGAAAGTTAATAAAAGCATCAATCTCAAAGCATGGTTCGGCATGTAGAAATATTATGTGTTTAAGCAATATGGATTTTTTTTGTTGGCTTGAATTGTGGTATTAAATATAAAATATTTGAATCAATATTTTAACACTTTCAATAAAATCAGTTCAAAATAACACATTAATGTTCACAACAGATTCCCTAAGCTGGTTTCCCCTTAGAATTACGAACTCTAATTACGATTTCTAGAGAATTCGTTACCGTTCCAGACTTGGGAAAATTTTCTAGGTAATTGAGAACCACGAGTTGCAGCTGGGAGTCACAGCCTGGGACGCCTTATGGCGAACTAAACGGTAAAATTTCGCTTGAATCGCTAATGGACACGTAAGTCAACGTCAGAGTTCATAACTGTACTACCATTGAGAAGACACATTTAGTATGAATTCTGAGATGGCGTTCTAAAGCCATGTCTATTGTGGGCTCCTGGTGCTGCATGATAGAAATTCATCATAATTGTGCGTAATCCTACGTCATTGCCAAATGCATAGCAGTACCAATGCGGCTACCAATGGGCGTAACTAAACCAGCCAGCCTTGTACTTTAATAGAGAACCGACCACGGGGAGCACACAGTAGCAACAAGGCTTGTGGAAATCCGAATACTTGAGTCAAATTCACTGGAATTTTTAACACGATGCAGATCAATGCATTGCTTTGTAGGATAGCACAGGCTGAACATAGAAATCCATTTGATATCAAGCATTTGATATTTGTAATCATTTTGCAGGTTACGCAATAACATTTTTTAACATTAACATATATTTTTGGATCTTTGATTTGTTTTTATAGGTTCTAACACATGTAAACAGACATATTTTGCACCAAAATTTAGGATGGTGCTAAACCTGGTACTAAAGTCACGATTGTTTCATTTTTTTTTGTTTATTTAGAAAAAAAAAACACAATTTGTTGTGTTCGCCAACTCACACAACAACCCCTCTTTGTTTTCCATGAAACTTAATTTTGATTCCTGATCACGAGCCTATGGTCCATTTTTAAATATCTCATGATAGCAGGAAAGTACAAACCCTACGTAAATCACGGCGTGTTTTCTGGGCAACCTTAAGGAGAAAAAATAGTCATCACTACTTTCAAAAGTGTCTTATAGGAAATTTTCTCAGCTTTCCAATGCTTCTAAGAGCGAAATGTTTCATCGGGAAATTACTGAGATATCTCTATTTTAAGTATTTTCTTTTAAAATCCTTGATCATTTATTGGAAACTTTTAAATAACAGTCCAGGTAACTTGTCAAATGATGTGTTTCATGTGTATTTTACTGACCAAAATGTGCAAAATAAGACAAGAAACAACCTTGTAGAAGGTTGAAAACCGCTAAACATTTTGAAAATTAAGTTTTAACCGAATTTTTGAATATGTGAGATTTATTCAAATAATAAAATAATAAAACCGTATTGAAGGGGACTGGGCCATTCGGCAGAAAATTATTCGGCAGAATGACATTCGGCGGAAAGCCGAACGGCAGAAAAACAATCGGCGGAATGGGTCATTCGGCAGAAAAGTCATTCGGCAGAAAATACGTTTGGCAGAAAAGCTTGTTCGGCAGAAAATCAATTGGCAGAATGTCATTAGGCGGAATGGTACAAATGGCAGAATAACTCGTTAGGCCGAATAAGTCGTTTGGCAGGATGTCATTAGGCGGAATAGTACAAATGGCAGAATAACTCATTGGGCCGAATAAGTCGTTCAGCAGAAAACCATTCGGCAGAAAGCTTTGTTTGGCAGGATCTCTTCTTAGTTGGAAACGTTCGAATACAATACACAAAACAATAATGAATTAATAAATCTATTTGTTTAGACTCAAAATCAAAGTACAAAAAGATCACATTTTCGCGGCACTTTTGTACACCTTGCTGAGTCCGTCCATCGTTTGTCGTCCGTGCAACCGTACGACGTCAAAATTCAAAATATCAATATTTTTCGACATTGTTAAGCGGTTTTCTAGCGACGACGCACGGTTTTGTTATTCAGGACCATTGTGATGTGCTGTAATTTCGGTTTTCAGGTCAATCATACAAAACAAATAACTTGTTCGAGCTTCAGCATTGTCTTGGCGTTTCTCTATTGCGTGATTTCTACTCGAAACTAGATGTCCACAGGTTTGAAACGGTAAAGATGAGAACAAGATTATTCGTTTGACGCAGTGGTGGACGCAGCACTTTGCGCCAGTTCGATTTTTCTGTGATCTGTCAGTTGAACAATCTACAGAGCATACTATGTTCAATGGTCGATGACAGGCAGGCTATGATGACAGCCGCAAAGTTCTGCGTCCATCACTGCGTCGAACGGATAATCTGGTTCGTAGCTTGAGGTGAAGCCGTTGATCATTTTCGAAGAAAATTGATCATCATCATTATAAAATACAAGCCTTACCCGACAAACTTCGTTCTGCTTTTTTTTTCGTTTTTTGAAGTTTTTTGCTTTTTTGCTAATTCAGCCTCCTGTGATCAAAATTTGAGTTTACGTACATTTTTCCATACAATCTGCAGATGCTCCGGAATCGCTTCAAGAGTGGCCAAAGTGGAAATTTTTTAGCATATAAACCTTCCTTGGGCTTACACGAACCTAACGCAACAAAAAGCACCTCGATCCGACGCTCCGTATTGAACTGATTCGCGTTCGAACAAAACCGTCGAAATTTTTTGTATATATAGATTCTGTATTAAATTCAATTTAACGAATTTCAGCGCCAAAAGGAATCAGCATGTGCCGGTTGTTACCTTCTTGAAGCCACTGAAAGAATTTTTGATCTAAATCAAATGTGCTTCAAAATTTATAAAATTTGGTGGCACAGTCATTGACGTCCTACTTGACAGTCATTGATTAATGACGATTTCCATAACTTTTCAAGGAATGGGATAATCGTTACCAAAAGGAATCAGCATGTGTAGGGCACTATTCTAAACAACTTGTTGGAGGAATTTTGTCAAAATAATGAAAGCGACGCAAAATTTATATCTTTGAACGAAAAATCATGACAATGATGGAAGTCTTCACGTTAAGATAATCCAAACCTCTCTTTACAATTATTTATCGCTGTCGTGCTGTCTTGTCGTACGTCGTATTTGACGTTCCGAGAAAAACGAGTTTTAAAGTTTGATCTTGAATAAACAAAAACGAGAGCACGCAATGTAAACAATAACAATTACGTTATGTTTGGTTGACCATTCTGTGCATTGCCCCGAAGTTTGGCTGAATTTGGTTGCCGGAGTCCCGAAATATAATTGAAAAGGTTTACGGTAGTCGAGCTCGTATCTGTGTCAAACGCTTTCTGACCTGAAATCCCTTTGGCCAATTGGGTCCTAAAATGAAGTTTAAATTTGTGATATTATTGGTCATAACGATAAAGCTTATTTTTCTGAGTACAACGACCGCAAAGGATTTAAAATGGATTTTTAATTCAATTTTTTTTTTAAAACCCTTGAAAATGATATTATATATAAAAATACAAAATTTTCGTTTTACTTGCTACTGGGACTGATAAGCCGAGAACTAAATTTGAGAATTGATCCACCAGTTAAAAAATTAACTTCACTGTCCTTCTTGACAGGAAAGGTCCTACTTGACAGCCCGTTCCAAGGGGACCATACTTGATCCATCAAAAAAATTTGTCTTGTCAATATTTTTTTTTGCATTAAAATAAAAAAAAAGTGATCACAAATGGTTTTTTATCGTGTTTTTTACAATTGTTCATAAAAATTTACATAGGGCTTTATTACCCAATTGTCGCACTTACATCAAATTTCAGGCTGTGTCAAGATAGCACGACAAGTTTCAAACTTCTTTCATATGGAAAATGACAAAAATGCACGAAGTTTTTTTTTGGTTTTTGTGGAATATCTCAGTATTGAAATCGAATTTTGGGGGTCTGTTTCTATAATGGTACGTTCGTTTGAGGGCTTGTTTCGCACTGAGTGCCGCACTCAGAGCTGTCAAAGTGTTTGTTTGAAGAAACTCGCGCTAGTTCCGCACGAGTTTCACCGCCATCTTGGAACTGAAACTCTAGTGCTTTTCAATATATTTTTCAGTTTCATGCGAGTTCCACGCACACTGACAAATGACGTTCGATTGAACCAAAACTGGCACCGACGAGTGCGTCACTCAGTGCCGCACCGGCTCTTTAAACGAACGTACCATAAGTTTACAATAAACTAGCGCTCCTATTCCGTGTACGTATCGGTTGTTGCGTTTGACACGGAATATGTAATCGATTCGAATTGAATTCCGTTTCAGAATTCCGATTGATTGACTGGGAATAATTTTCACTTGTACTGCACAAAATTTCACAATTCTAATGATAATGGCAAACACGACAATGTAGGTTAGGGTAGAGTAGTCATCAATGAGACACGGGGAACAATGATAAAATGGCTCTCACAAGTAGTAGTTTCAACCAAACAGGCTCATATTTTGGGGAAAGGTGTGTCTACACGATACACGTCTGCCATAATAGTGGCTTTGGTTATGGAAGCTCCCTTGAAAAGTTATTCATTAATGTTTGATTCTGGGGTGTAACAGTAAATTATGGACAAAAATTAGTTTTTCGCTCATAGGCAGCCATAAACACCAAAACTAACATTTCTCCAGATTTTTTTTGACGTTTCATAAGGAAAGAGTTGGGCTACAATGTCCTTTCATTTGGTTTGGCCAAAATTAAGAATATACCAAGAATCCAGGGCTACCTTATTGTTTATCACTCCTTTCAGCCCATGGGTAACAATGAGACACTTTGATTTTTCTTCTTTTCAAAATCTATGTAACTTAGGGCGATAAAAATCATGGATTTAGCTCAATACTGTTCATTGGTGAAAATCTAGTCTTCAATCTGAACAAGAATAGCCGTTTTAGATAGCTTGAAAGATTAGTTTTTGCTCTTTGTTGTGCTTTGGTTTTTAAATGTATCAAAATTTTTAATCCAGTGTGATTCAAATTAAATAAGTCTCTTATAAATACGAAACTGTAAATACGAAACTCTTATAAATACATATTTTTAATTTTTTATATGACATGACCAGAAAAGCTTCAACAATTTTTTAAAATGTCTAAAACAACAAATAAAAAAAACAGCAAATAAAATCATAACAAACAATATTTTACAAATTATCTTAATGTCCCTACCGCCAACTGGAGAAAATCTGGAGTACAAACTGAATAAGTACACGAGATTTCAGAGCAATTAATTTGGAGATCGGTGTACTAATTGTTTTGTTCTGTTTCTGTTTTAACCGAAATCAATCAGAAAAATCAAAACATTATGCAAAAATAAACTAAAACAGCTGTTCTGATTCGATACATTCGTCTTTGTTGCCAAAGATGTTTCATAAAAAAATATTTAAAATTACTTTTTTTCAATTTAAATTCATGAATATAAAAGTGAAGAGAAAATATTTCAAGCGCTAGGCAATTTACGGATCTAACCATTATTCTCTATAAGTAAAATTATGCTTAATATTTTATTTTTATTTTTGATTCGTTGTTCATCTATTTCCACAACAAAATCTGAATTTCCAGACCAAAATGTGATATTTTTTGCCGATTTCGGGGATTCCCGGGATAAAATATAAAAATCCCGGGATTCGGGAATTCCCAGTTTTGGAAAAATCCCAGGAATTTTGTCCCGGGAATTCCCGGGATGGACGCACTATATGTAACTCTTTCAAAATATTAATTGAAAGTGATTTTTGGCAAATTTATTGAGTTTTAACTCCATTTAACAAAAAATATAAAGTTTTTTGGTATAAATATATGGATTTTACAAAATTCTAATACTTTTTGGTATAACTTTTGTTAATTAAAGTTTCAAGTTGGTAAAATTGCTTTAAAATAATTAAGGCAAGTTACCTGCAACGGAACAATACTAAAACATGACATTTTATTAGAAAATAATTGATTTTCGTAGAGTGTCTCATTGTTCCTGCCAAGCCATAATGAGACAGTTGAATAACTCGGGCTGTAGACGTAATACCGATGTCATATTTTGGTCAATGTTGGTACACATTAAAAGAAAGTACTGTATGTAAAAAAAATATTTACACCCCTTGGGCACTATACACATTTTGTGATGAAACATATAAACAATTAAAAGTTTGACAAAAACCTAGTACTACGTTTTATTCAGAAACTCATGCCGAACATTTTGCTATAAAAAGCTCATGAAAAGATGATTTCCATAAAAAGTTATATAACTAATACTATTACAGAAATAAAAAAAGGTGCAACAAAAGTTTGTACACCTTTCGAAAAATTAACATAAATAAAGTTATTTGTTGATAAATCACCATAATTTCAGTCTCCCAACTCCAAATAGGCATCCTTGACTGATTAAAAAATAATTTGGATTGAATATCAAGTTTACTACTTACTTAGTATGAAAGTTTAAATAACTCTGGAAATTCTATATAAAACATATCTAAACTTAGTTTTGCAAACATTTAATTTAACTGAACGTCAATATATTACCATAGAATTGCTAATTGTGGGTATAACACCGTTTTGGGAGTCTTTGTATCGATAGAATAGATTTTTCGTTGGAATTTCGTTTAAACCCGAAATTTCGTCGTCGGAAAATCCGCCGGCATCCGAACCGGTCCACGATTCACAAGTCAATCTCTGTGGCATTGGAAAGGGCATACAATTTCCGATCTTTTGATACCCATACATCAAGGTTTTCTATAAAACCCACGTTTTTAAATACTTAGGCAAAAACGTTGTTATGGTTTCGTTTGAGCAATCTGCCAAAAATGTATGGACTTTCGTAATTTTTTTTTCTCGTGGATCAAACTGGGCAAAAAGCCCAGGTATTTAAAAACGTGGGTTTTATAGAAAACATAGATGTATGGGTATCAAAAGATCGGAAATTTTATGCCCTTTTAAAGATTTGTCTGGTCACGCCTTCCGTCGGACGGGAAATTGAATGTTGGCCCCCGTCGGACCTACAGGTTAAGTCGTAAACTCAGTCCAGGTTGTCTCACTGGGTCCTGTCTCGATAAAGTTGCTGGTAGGAAGTTAGACAAAAATGACTTTGTCTACCAAATAATATTCTGCCTTATGATATATTCTGCTTAATGATCTTTTCTGCCATTTGTTTGTCTGCCTTCTGTACTTTTCTGCCATATGAACCTTTCTGCCTTATGTGCTTTTCTGCCAATCGACGTTCCGCCAAATGACCCTGTCTGCCATTTGACCTTTTCTGCCGAACATTTTTCTGCCATTCGTACTTTTCCGCCGAATGTACTTTCTGCCGAATGTTTGTCTGCCGAATAACCTTTTCTGCCTTCTGGTTGTCTGCCGAACGTCATTCCGCCGACCGTCATTCTGCCGAATGGACCAGTCCCAAAAATACATTTTTACACTGTTTTTTGATTTTAATTTCTGAATAAATCCCATATATTCAAAAACATAGCAAAACATAATTTTCAAAATGTTTAGCGGTTTGCAACCTTCTACAAAATTGTTTCTTGTCTTACTCATCAAAATGTGCAAACATTTTGATGAGTAAATGACCCAAGAAACACATCATTTGATAAGTTTTCTGAACTGTTGGTATAAAGTTTCCAATAAATAATAAAGGAATTTAAAACCAAAAAACATAAAATAGAGATATCTCAGAAATTTCCCGATGAAACATTTCGCTTTTAGAAGCATTGGAAAGCTGAGAAAATTTCCTATAAGACACATTTGAAAGTGGCGATGACTATTTTTTCCTGATAAGGTTGTTCTAGAAAACACGCCGTGAAATTACTATTTTTTGTAACTTAGCAGGATGACTTAGACTATGTCAATAATCTAATAAATTTTAGTACAAACAACAGCCTAATATCTATGCATAAGGGATTTGATTGTTTTCTTCACGAGGCATCAAAATTTTGCGGAAAAGATTTTTGAAACAGTGACACTTTTTGATTTCTTACAAATTAATAAGTCATGTTTGAGTTACTATAAATAATTACCATTGTTAATCTAGCTGCGAATGATGGTTTGGCCAATAAAACAACGAATAAATAATAAAAATGTTCGAGCCATCAGCTAAAATGTGACCTTTTTGTCGCTGGAGAATGTGTCATATTTATTTTTTTGATCTTAAAAAAAAACTAATCTCATTCACACGCGCCTGCAACGCTCCTTAAAAAGGTACTCCCGAACCAAGCTTTCCACTTTGGACGGTCACCTCGTTAAAACGGAGGGAAAATTAAACCAATGCGTGAAAGCAACATAAAACGTGCATCAAATGAGCAATAAACCGAGGACTAGTACGGACCTTGTGCAATGAGTGAGCTGAGCGACACAAACAAAAAGCGGCCAACGGACAGGAGGGAAGCGCTCTTTTTTACTGACGTTCGGGGATTAGATAGCATTAGTGGAGAGGCTTGTGGGCTGGTTTACAGTTTGTGTAACAAGGGTCATCATTGCACTATCAGCTTTGGTTACACGTTAATCCTATTTGTATCCATTGGTGGTTTGTTTGTGGGTTTGGGAATCAATAGGTTATTTTGTTAAATTATTGTAATATATCAGAGAATATCGTTGAATTGCAATCTTCAATAATTTATAACTATTTTTTTTATCACTGAGCATGAATTTCCTTCCGGACATTGCTGAAAATATTTGAAAAAATTCTATGATTTTTACACAACAATTTTCATGACAAGTAAAATAAAATGTAACAATTTCACAAAAAATATAAAAAATTAGTTAAATACAAAATCCTAGTTTCGTTTCCCCTGTATTTAGTATCTTATGAATCTTTAAAGTCTATTTTCTAAAAGCAACCAGTTCCTCGAAAAAAACATGAAACCATTCGCCATGCCTCAGGGCAGTGACCGTCGCACTATGGGGTATTTCCATATAAGCGAGCGGCCAAAAATATTTTTTTGCTTTTTTGTGACTTTTTTGTGTTGTTTGTACTTAGTATAATGAAAACAAATGAAATTTGATATTTTTCCAAAAAAAAGTTTAATTTTCGATTTTTTCATATATTTGAGCCCACATGCCCACAAAGTGAATTTTAATATTCTTGCTCTGTCTATTTGATGCACGGAATGGCGGTTTATGCTATGTTAAAGTTTCTGATTTACGTTCAATCTCCCTCCCCTTTTTCTTGAGTTAAAATCCACCTCTCTTTGAAGACACCCCCCCCCCTCCCCCTCCAATCAAAATTTGATTTTTGCGGTGTTTTAGAATTTTAGACGGTTTATTTTATGGAACATTGTATGGATTCTCGTCCACGTTTTTGGTTGATCCACTTGCAAAATCCACGTTTTCCACGAAAAATTCTTCTAAATCAAAATCACTATGTAACCGATTGTCGTTAGATTACTTAAAATATGAACTTCTTCTATGGGCTTTTGTATACCTCATTGTGAAGCTACAGAACAACGTGCGTAGTTTTTCCTCTGTGGTTTTTCCCTGAGTTGATCATGTGATGGTTCTGCAATGTTGTAATTTTTACAAATATACACCCAAAGGAAAAATATATCTCAAAATCTGCAACATTGGATTTGCTGCAGAAAATGTCATATTTTATAACATTTTTTGCAGCAAGCCCGTAGATCATTTTTGCCCTCGTGTAAAAATTTCAGCGATCTGCAGTTCTCACCAACACATATAAAGCTGGCTTGTCCCCGAGCAACACTCCAAAGAGAAGCATATGTTGGTGCTCTTTCACTCACTTTTCATCAAGCGTCCATGGCGCGGTGGTAGCGTATCGGATCAATAACCAAGAAGTTGGTGGTTCAATCCTCGTTCTGCTAAGTGTTTTTTTTGTGGTATACAACCAAAAAGCCGTCGGTAATGTCGATAATTGTCGGTAACGGGCAAAAATGTCATACTCCTATATCGCAAAAAATGCATGAGGACAGATTTCATGCAGATTCTGATATACTTTCATGCCGCCATGCATCACAATCATGCGACTGCCAGTTGGGTGTACTCGAAAGCAGTTCTCATGTTTTCAGAATAGTGCTTCGTTATATCGTACAGGGACACTACGGTATTATTATCCATACTTTCAAAAGAACACAACAACGAACTGATACGAATATTCGACGAATCGTTTCTGTATAATACTAAGAATAGGAATTTCTAACTTTATTAAACGTACCTAAGTACCAACAAAGTCATGAATATCAAATCAATTTCAAAACATACATAGCAGGTACGTCATTTCTGCCTCCGCAGGTAAATAATGTGATTTTAACCAAGCGTATACGCGAAATCATTAATTTTCTTGCATGAATCAAAATGTTCAAAATGGCATAACTCAAAAAGTGCACATAAGTGCACTTTGAAATTTGGAGACAAGTTAGGACATGGTTCAAATTTTAAGCTGCAAAATTTTCAGATCGCACAAATGCACACAAAAAAAGTACTCCATTAACAATGTTGAAAAAAAACTAAATTTTGAATAAAAATCCATCTTTTTTGATTTTATTATGTTTTTAGCCTGTAAAAGTGTGTTTTGTAAAATATTATTGAAAAGTTGGATCAATTACCTTTCTGAATATATATAATGATGCAGGAAAAAATACATAAACAGCTACACAGTACAACTATGAAAAATAATCATTTTTTTGTCAAAAAACATGTTTTTTCTTACCATTTTCGCCTTTGAAGGTCTGCAATTCAGTGAATTTTGAACCTACAACTTTCAAACTCCGGATTTTTCTTAGTTAGAATGTTTATTTTCGAAAAAAAAATACCAAAAAAATAATTAGAGTATGTCGGTTTTTCGATTTATGGCCGCCTGAAACCCCATAGTGCGTCGTCGGTTCTATAAAATTGTGCAAGTTTAGTGGCCTCCAGTTGCCCCTAAACTGTGTCCCTTTTTGACAATTCACTGACGAAGCATGGCGCGCGTTTAGAAATTTTCCAAACCATTACACTTTTTTTCTTTCTTTTGTAATGCACAGATCAAAAAATATCTTTTTTCTGAAATATTTTGTAACCTATCAACAACACAACAGAAATAACTTTAAACAAAAAAAATATTAAAAAGATTTTTTTTTCAAATGTCACGAAACTACTGTTGGGTACTTTCCATTTAATTACGAGCTGCCTGCTGGCCTGTTCCGGGGGCCTGCATGGTTCCGGCTTGAAAACGCAGGGGCGCAAGGACGTCACACAGAGGAAGCACCATGCCAGCGAGTCATGAATGGCAGCTTCGGTGACTTCATTTGCAATTCTAAGCAAGGCATAAGCGGAACCTGTTTAAACTCTGGTCCTGGGATGAATATGTTTCACATTTTCTTTATTTTCCCTTTTTTTCAGCTGCATTTACAAACGCACCCAGCGGAGACGGAAGTTTACGTTGTGAAATATGTTGAGCATGCTGTTTATGTTTTTGGGAAGGTTTGTGTGTTCTTTGTGTCAAACAGGACAGTCACAAAATACAAAAAGAACTCTGGCTTGTTGAGCAAATAGTTTCGCAGGGGATGCTCCCTAGTTTGTTTTACGAACTTTTTTGCATATTTTGTGATTTTTTTTAATCATTTTTGTAGCTTCAATGTTCTATCGCAACTCAATGATGTAACTCTGCGGTGCAACCCTACACTATCCACCCAATAACTTTTAAAAGCGCTCCCCCCCCCCTAAAAACCTTTCAACTGTCACAAAATCAACCCCCCAGACTTCATAACAAATTTTCATCATCATTTTGGTGCAGTGGTGCGGCAACGCTGGCGGTGCATTTTGGGCCACAGCCGATAAAAACTCTATGAAAACACTTTTGACACAAAGTGAAAGTGGTATGATGTTTGAGTGTGTGTATGTGGCCGAAAAAGTGTGACGATCATAAAAAATACGCTTTCAATCTGTGCAAGTCTCGGAGATTTTTTTAAGGAGACCATGAACACTCACACATACAAAGCACACACACACACACACACACAAACATACTCTATATTTCGGTTCAACGAAGAATGCACAGTGTTGTTGTTGTGCGCTCGAGATAGACCGAAAAAGCCAGGAGGGAAATATTTATTTTCTTATACACTTTATGTGGCCACTTTTTCCACGCCGTTTAGAGGAAAATTTTCTTGTCACGCACTGTTAGAGGGGATGGTATTGGAAAAAAGCAGTCATCTTACACTAAAATTATTTTTCTAAATATATTTTTTTTGTCACGTTTCAACTTTTATTTTATAACATTTCAACTAGTCCTATTGTTTTAATAACACACATTGTGGCAAAATTTAAAATTAAAAAAAATCGAAACAGAACCTAATTTGGCTCAGACGTGTGTTTGAGTGGGTGTCAAGATATCACATTTTTATAGTTTGTTTTCTTTGGGACCATCCATAAACAACGTGGACACTTTTCTAAAAACTCAGACTTGCTCTCGTGCGTACATGGAGGTGATTTATCAATAAATAAATAAAATTAATTATTTCAACATTTTAATGAAAAAAGTGTTTTAATAGTAGTTTATGCAACAAGTTGCAAAAAGAGGATTTTTTCAGCACGAGTCGTACATTTATCCAACGAGGTTCACCAAGTTGGATAAATACGAAGAGTGCTGAAAAAATCAAGTTTTGCAACGAGTTCCATACAACATTTTTTGCCATTCCAAAAAACACACAATGAGTGAAATTTCATGTCAAATTTTCATGTATTTTGTCAATAAATCGTTTAAATCAAAAAAAAATGTTGAAAAGTGTTACTTTTCGAAACAAGTGCTGAAAAGTTCAACTTTTCAGCATTTATTTCGAAAAGTGTTGCTATTCGATTCTGTTAATTTTGGTACAGAAAAGTAGGCTATTTCGTCGTTCAAGAATGACAGGAAAAGTAAGTAGTTTCACGACAGAATTGCAAAACATGCATTTTATACCAGTTCAGTTGTTTTGAACATAAGTACGCACAAATAAAAACTGTTTTCAGTACTGGACATTGGAAATTTACATCTCACTTAAAAAAAGTGTCTATTTTATGTGATAAACTGCCGTTATCAGTCTCAGATGGTGGTCCCAGATGTCCCCTACAGGATCCAGGTCGAAGAATTTTTTTTTTTTTGAGAGTTTTTTTTTGTTTGGACAATTGGGTCCTAAAACTAAGCATAGATTGCTGATATTATTGTTTACAGCGATAAAGCTTATTTTTCAGAGTACAATGGCCCTTTGTACGACCACAAAGAGTTTAAAATGGGGTTTTAAATCAATTTTGAAAAATTAACCTCGCGGTCCTTCTTGACAGAAAAGCTCCTACTTGACAGCATGTTCCAAGGGGACCATAGTTGATCCATCGAAAAAATGTTGCCCTGTCAATTTTTTTTTCGCATTAAAAAGAAAAATAAGTGACCAGAAATGGGTTTTAATCGTGTTTTTTACCGTTGTACATAGGGCTTTAGTACCCAATTGTCCACGAGCGAGAAGGGAGGGGGGAAGGGGGTTGAGAATTCTAAAAAGTGTCAACGTGATTTGTGGATGGTCCTATTTACCATCTCTGGAAATTAAATCCAGGTGATAAGAAAATTTCCTATAAATTTGTTTTAAAGACACAGACTCTAAAAAAAACAAACATAAAAATTAGGTTTTCTCTCCATCACCAAAATATTGTTAAATGTTTAAGAGTTGATTACTAAACAAATATTGTGTAATTTTCAGATTTTTTGCATTCGCATAAGCATGGAGATTGTGATCTTAGCGGATTGTAGACTAGATTTCATCATGTATGTGTGATAATTGTCCGGCTCCGGTTGCTTAGAAATTGATTAGAGGGAATTAAAACCAATTCTACCAGAACAGGACCGTTTGATCAAATTCAATCGAAATTTATCTCATGTAATTTTCTGATTTTTTGAATAAAAATATTTTCAAAATTATTAAATCATCCAAAACATGTAGGTACTCTAATTTTCGACCATATCAAGCAAAAAAAAGTCCGTTATTAAAAAAACAATTCTAGTTCATAATAATTAATTGAACATAAGCTTGTTGTTGCTTTTTTTTTGCGCAATTCTTTTTTTAGACGTGTCGGTCCAGTGTAACCCCACAACACGGCTCGGTGAAAAGCTTCAAACATAAAACGGGCACCCCCCAGCGAGTGATTGCCAGCATCGGGAGCGGACTATGTTTGGAGAAAAACGCGATGTCTTCCGCTGAAACCGCGCTAGGAAAATGAAGCCCGCTGACGATCCTTTTGACTTGGGGAAGAGAGGGCATCGGCGGAAAAGAAAGCTCCACTGAGCTGGAACAATGTTTGGAAATTTATTTTTTACCGCTCCAAAGGATTTCAAATAATTACTTCTGCGAACGTGAAGGTTTGACTGTGGCTGTGAAAATCCTTCAGGGGAGTTTAGGGCACCGGCAACCTTGGGACTTTAAAGAGAAGTGTGGGGGGGAGAGGGCGGAAAATCATGGTGAATGGGTTTCGTTTAGTGCTTTGCCAGCTTTTCCAAAGCGGTCCCATCGATTTCCGGGGAATCCATTCAACTTTCCTCTATTGAATGGAAGCGAGAGCGCAAAACATCCACTTCAGGTGACGCGTGCAAGTATTGGAAGCAATTTTCCAACCACTCTACAAACCAAGGGAAAAGCCAGATCAATTTGTTGGGATTCGCAAACGCACACGTACGACCCATTTGAGCGGTGTGCGTGACGTGACGTTAACTAGTTTTGGTGCCAAAACAAGTACACCGGATAATGTGGTGGGGTCGGTTCACTTATAAATATGTTGGGTTGGTAATACGTATTACATGGAAGATGGCTTCAGTAAATTAAGTTCATCGAAACGGGTTTCATTCAAGATCACCTTTTTTCACTTGGTGTTTCCACTTTTTATTAAGAGAATAAAATAGCTTTCAATTGTATGTAGTATGGATTCGAAAAAAAGAAATCGATTTCCACGCATAATACGGTCAAGACTCTATTATCCAAAGCATAGAAAATACGAAGGACTTCAAAGATACTTGGGCGATGATATTTTAGCACAACGAGCAAAATTAAGACCACGAAAAAAGTTAGAAGATGAAGCTTAATATATTTATTCAGTTGAAATAAAATCGAGTGTCCAATCACAAACACTTTGACTTCTCATACTAAGTTTTCAAAGAATTGTGTAAATCACTCAAGTATTGTTTAACTGTGATTGTAATAATACTTTAGAAAATAATAACCAAGAAGAATACTTGTTCCAGGAGGTCTTCAACACCAATTACGACCCTACCCAAGCAGCAATTCCACGAAGGAAACTGCCCAAGATGATGTCCGGCAATTCCTTCAAAAATTTCATGATTGAAATTCTTTGCAAACGATTTACGCAGCGTGACTTCCGGAAAGTCCAGCTGACGTCGGGTCAACTCCTACGCAATTTGTCCCATCACGTTCATCCTCGAAATGCTAAAGTCCCAAGGTCCAGATTGAAATTGATGCACATAAACGGTGGCAGTCTGGCCGGTGGTGCTCGGGGACCTGACGATGAACGGCGGAGCCAAAAACCGTTTCGGACCCGGAACAGGAGCTAATGTGGCCACGGACCAAACTTTCGGACAGTTTTGGCGATTGGAAATTGAAATTTATCGCCAGCAAACCGCAATGATCTTTCGACTATTTGGATGGTGAATTGATGGTGTGTAGTGCTGACTGCCAAGTAATGTATTTTTAACGCATAATTTTTTTACTGCACCATAATTTAAAAAAAAAATCATTAATTTATTTTTTAACATGATAATCTTCAGTTCATTTTATTTGCTGGAAGTAACTTTAATCAAAGACATTAGTATATTCTATCTAAAAAAATAAATTCCCATCTAACTGTAAGAATACAAAATGAATAAATAACAAATGGTAACATAAATATTACGTCATTGCTAATTTTATTTTAGGTTACCATAACTAGACAAAAATGTGAACCAAATTGGAATTCTAACTAATATATTCCAATAAGTATTTTTTTAAATTGCAGGTATTTAGAATGTGATAAAGAAAAATAAATGACGTGTTGAATTACGAATCCGAGCTCCATTTTTCGATATCCCGTGACGGAGGGGCGGTACCCCATCCATTTTTTAACATTCGAAAAAGACGTGTTTTTGTTCTGCAGCCTGAATGGCGATGGTTTGGAAATTTGGTGTCAAAGGGACTTTCATGTGAAATTGGACGCCCAATTTGATGGCGTACTCAGAATTTCAAAAAAACGTATTTTTCATCAAAAAATACAAAAATTGTTTAAAAACCGATAATAGTAGTTTTTGTAACAAATTGCAAAAAGAGGATTTTTCAGCACTAGTCGTACATTTATCCAACGAGGTTCACCGAGTTGGATAAATACGAAGAGTGCTGAAAAAATCAAGTTTTGCAACGAGTTCCATACAACATTTTTTGCAATTCCAAAAAACACACATGAGTGAAATTTTAAGTCAAATTTTCATGTATTTTGTCAATAAATCGCTTAAATAAAAAAAATGTCCCACCGAACTTTTCAGCATTTATTTTGAAAAGTGTTGCTATTCGATTCTGTTATTTTTGGTACAGAAAAGTAGGCTATTTCGTCGTTTAAGAATGACAGGAAAAGTAAGTAGTTTTACGACGGAATTGCAAAAATTTCTTTGGGACATGTCATTTTATGGGAAATTTGATGTACTTTTCGAATTTGTAAGAATGTATCCAGGGTCATTTCTTCATTTAGAACAAAAAATTTCAGACCGCAAATTATTTTAAAAAAAACGTCTTTTTTCGAATGTTCAAAAAACGCCCCTCCGTCACAAGATATCGAAAAATGGAGCTTCGGATTCACACATAGTTGCACGCTAATCGAAGAGGTTTCATTTATTTCAAAATAGTAGATGAAAGATAGAAAAAAAATTAACGCATCAATTTTTTTTTAAATCATTGAGTTTCTCACTAAATGTAAGCAAAATTCATACTTTTATAATCATAAGAAAAAAAAAAAACAAACAAACCACACAATCATTTCAATTTTCTTTCATTAAAGCATCATCCGGGCTAGGCACAAGAGGCACAACAGAAAATTGCTGCATGATATTGAAGAGCAGTACACACACGCAGTTAGAAGTTACCACCGGTGGAAAAACGGTGTTGGTTTCGCAATTAACACTAATTGGATGGGCCATTCAATTTAATTACGGGCTCGTCATAAGTGCGTTCCATAGACAAGTGGGAGATGCCGTATGTTTACTTGAGTTTGACCGCTGAGCTATGATGAACTGCGAGGAAGTATAAAGACTGTTACTGGGTCTGTTTGTCAAATGTTTTGCAAGCTTATTATGGTGATTTTTCTTAGGTGGATTATTGATAACTGGCTGCAGAATATCATATCAGTGGAGAACACTCAAACTGTAACAAATAAGAAATACTTTTTTCCAAAAAAATCAGACTTAACACGTTTGCTAGAAGCTTGTTCGCGTACCAGGATTTGTTCCACCGAAAACTACTCAAATCCAAATACTTTAGTTTGAAAGCAAAAATCTTAATTCTAGGAAGAGAAAATTTTAGTTTCATTATATAATCACATCTTAGAGCATCCCTTAAGGTCACAGTTCACATTCCTCATTTCCACACCGCTGAACATCACATCCTGTCTTCGTAGAAAACTTCACCGCTGCCGTGGCCCCACCGGAAGTCACACGTGTCCCCTGTGGCGCTCTATCATCGATGGCGGGTGTTATTTGCATACATTAAGGGGTAGTAGGTATCATCACATGAATCACATTCCCATCGACACGCACGCACGGATTCCGGCCACGGTTCCGGCGGTATTTTCAAATAAACTCCAAATCATCCTGGAACTGGTGGGACTGCCGAAGCTGCCAATTGAGGCCACCGGGTGCGCGCTCGCGCTCAACATTAATGGCGTTAGATTCCGTCGCTGCACCGTCGATGAAGCCATTTCGGAACGGGGAACGGGGTTTTCACACACACACACACACACACCTGCTGGTGCGTGACCTGTGGCGGCGGTGTGGTCCGCTGAGCTGCTATATCCAATCTACGATCTAGTCCCAGGACCGCGAGCCGTGCCGTGCTAAAATGATGAGTTCTTCCAATAGGCGAACAGTAGTGGGACAAATGAAAACATCAACGCGGGGAGGATTAAAGATTATGGTGAGCATGTTACATTATTAAAGGATAACAAACAACGCGGAGTTTGGATTAAATTATTATGCGGTATTTAAAATAAAAATTAAGGTTATTAAGTCATGATCTGATAACGCTCTGGAACCTAGAATATGGAAGATATTGAAATAAACGCTTGTATGACATTTATTTAAAATCAACTAACTTCAACTGAATTAAAACCAGACTTGCATTCCCTCAGAGTCTTTTTTTCAGGAAAAGAGTGCTTAGTACAGCCATGCCTTGGTTTAGCACCGCATATGGGGGATGCAAAGCCGAGGCTTGCATAACTGAAGCATAGCGCTTATGGGAATTTGGCTATATGGGAGACATTGGCTATAATCCTATAAAAAATCATCCAAACTTTTAAACAATTAAAGTGATTAAGAATCAAGATTATCAGCCATCCATTTCAGTTATAAAAAAAAACCTAAAAATTTTCACAAAACTACGTTTTTTCGAAAAAATACTCAACATTTATTTTTTTACAATAGAGCTATTCTCTACGAAATCGATCTTTTTTTAATTTTAATTTTTGTATTTTTTAATCTGGCTGAAACTTTTTTGGTGCTTTCGGTATTTTCCATACAAAATTTGGCTGCTGGCCATACAAAAATAATATAGGAAAATTCAAAAAGCTGTATCTTTTGAAGGAATATTTTGATCGATTTGGTGTCATCGGAAAAGTTGTTGGTATGGATAAGGACTACACTGAAAAAAATGATGCACGGTAAAAAAAAATGTGATTTTTTATTTAACTTTTAACACTACAACTTGATTTGCAAAAAAAAAACACTATTTTCAATTTTTTATTATAAATGTTTTAGCCTAAAACAAATTTAACTTTTAGGAGTCATAAAATGTCAACTTTTCAGAAATTTCCAGGTTGTACAAAAAATCTTTGACCGAGTTAATGTGAGTGACATTTTGATAAAATTCACCGTTTTCAAGTTAAAGCCATTGTGAGGTAACTTTTTTAAAAGTAGTAGCAGTTTTAATTTTTTTTTTATTATTATTATTATTGCACATTCTGCGTGTATCCTCCAGAGCAAGCAGCAGTTAATTGCTCAGAGCTCTAAAAGTGTTTTCGAATTTTCCGCCGTAATCGACTTTGATTACCCGCGAGTTTGCTCCACCAGCATGCCGAAGGCCGGCCGTGGCCGTGGCAGTTCGAGTGCGGCCACGAAAAACCCGCGAAGTTCGTCTACCGGCCGAGTGCAAAAAGGTAAACAAAACAACGCCGCCGCGTCGTCCGCCATCGCGCAGGGGAGCGTGTGCGCTGATGGATTCAATCCGGAGTTATTACACGCTAATTACCGTGAAGCAGACTCCGCTCAGGTACTTCCGGCAATCTGTCTACCGGTGGCGCATCAACATCCGCCAACATTCCCACCAGTAACAAGTTCGCGAGACTGAGTGACGAGGAAACCAACAACAACAACACCGACGGTAGCAGCACTGCCGACGACGACGACGACGACGATGGACGTGCACGCAAAAAAGGTAGTACGACCAAAAAAGATAATTCTCCGAAGGAACGGCGACCACCTCCAATCTTTGTTTTGGATACGTTGGCGGACGATGTTGACGAGTTGCTGGAAGGCCTCCAATATAGTCTGAAAATTGGAAAATCGAAAGTACAAGTGATTACTTTCAACAAAAAGAATTTCGACCTGGTGGTGAAAGAACTGAAGTGTAGCAACTTCAAGTTCTACACATTCGATCCAGTTGAGAAGACCGCGGTTAAGGTAATCCTGCAGGGCTACCAAGACCGCCCAATCGCCGACCTGAAGGAACACCTCTCGGGTGCCGGAATAACGCCACGGGAGATTAAAGTGCTCTCGTGCAAGACAACAGTCACAGGTACGCACACTCTGTACCTGTTGTACTTTGACCGCGGCACCGTCAAAATCCAAGACCTGCGACGGACTAAGGCGTTGGACGGTTTTTGGGTAAACTGGCGGTTTTACTCCAAAAACCCAATGGACGTAGCGCATTGCCACCGTTGCCAGAAGTTCGGCCACGGCTCGCGGAACTGCAACCTCCCGCCCCGCTGCGTGAAGTGCGGTGAGTCACACCTCTCAGAGAAGTGTGCACTGCCGTGCAAGGCGGACTTGGGGGACAAGGCAGAGCACACCAAGGCGCGCATTAAGTGCGCCAACTGTGACGGCAACCATACCGGTAATTACCGCGGATGCGTCGCGCGCAAGGCGTACCTCGAGGAGCAGGAATAGAGGAAGAAGAAAGCAGCAGCATCCCACCCTTCCCAGCGGAATACGAGCGCAACCGTTCCTGCAGCTGGACAGCGTACGGTTCCCATAAACAACTCAGCGCTCCCTCCTGGATGGAGGCGATCGTTTGCCAGCGTGGTCGCTGCCGGTAGCGGTGATGCGGCCCAGCAAGAAGTAACCGGGGAAGATCTATTCACCTTGCCGGAGTTTTTTGCTCTAGCGGGTGAGATGATGACGCGTTTCCGGACCTGCCGTAACAAGGCGGAGCAATTTCTGGCCCTCGGGGAGCTAATGATTAAGCACATCTACAATAGATAAAAAAAACTGTGATCTAGTTTAAGCTTTTTCTATTTCTATCCCCTTTCCTTTGCAATTTCAGTAAGTTTTTTCTAAATTTTTTCTTACTTTTGGTAATCTCACAGTTGAAAGGAACTCCAAAACTTTGTTATGTACTGCGAATGAACTAATTGTAACATGATTATTCACTAATAAAACCGAATTGAAATTGAAATTAATTATTGTACATGTTTGCCCACTTTTGCAAAAAAAAAATATTTTTGATTGTCCTTATCCATACTTACAACTTTGCCGAAGACAACAAATCTATCAAAAAATTCCTTCAAAAGATACAGATTTTTGAATTTTCATACATCGTTTTTGTATGGACAGCTGCCAAATTTGTATGGAAAATTATATGGACAAACTAATAATGCAAAATGGCTTCTTTTAGCATACCGAAGGCACCAAAAAAGTTTCAGCCAGATCAAAAAATACAAAAAAAATCGAATGACCGAAATCTGGGAGAATTGCTCAATATGGGTGGTAACAAATGATCGGAAGTTTTTCATACATTTAAAAAGTTTTAACATATACTTTAAAAATACTCAAAATGTTCACAAAACTACGTATTTTCGAAAAATACTCAAAATATTTCGAAAGTGGTCAAACAAATTTATAAAAATACTAAAATTTTTCACAAAACTACGTATTTTTGAAAAAAAATACTCAAAATTTTAGTTTTGAGCTGAACTGAACCACTTTATCCTTTTGCAACAGCCTCCAGCACCCAAACTCTCTTGGGTCAAAAGTTTGGGATTTTTTGGCACTAGTCTTAGCCATGATAGCGGTAACATTCGAAATATTTTAAAAATGATGTTGAAATTCGTTGACTAAACCTACTGAACTATAAAGTTTTCCACACGTTTTTCTATAATTTCAGAGGGGACTGTATGTACTTTTAAATATAATTCAACAGCCTAGTTAGGGGAGTCGAAGGCTGTGTTACGCTCCAAACAAAAATTTTAAAATTTGTATGAGAATTTTGTTACAAGGGGGGTCAAAAATCCCATTTTTTGCGTTACGTAATAAAGGAACGCTCCATAAGGAAAAAAATTTCTTTTGTGCAACTTCTTTTGTTACTATTTTCAAAACTAATTTGCCATTATTTTTCGTCCACGACTGCTTCAACACGCCCAGGTTATTGCATTCCACCGCGAGCTGGAGGGCAATTCGCCAAACCAAAAATGAGTGGCAATATTTTATGACAGATTGCATCTGGCCACTGGCTAGCTGGCTGGCTGGACATTGAACATATAGCCTTATAACGAAGCCAGCTCACCTGACTGCATACAGCCTACGATTGGCACATCAACAATCAGCTGTAATCCAAACTGGAGTGGCAATAACATTAGAAATCAAAAGTCGTATTTGATTGTAAATTGGTGAGACGTTAGTAATTTGCTTAAGCTTTATTTCAAAATAGTAAGCTGGATGCTTACTTGAACTTACTGAAACTCACATGATTTAGTATGAATAATGTATCAGTACAATATAAAAATATTACGAATATGAACCGTTTGCTACGGTCAGTTGATTTCATCAAGGATTATATCAATCAGCACGTGTGCTCTGAATTGCTAATCCGAATAAAAAAATATATATCTTCTCCTTCCTGCACACCCGGTTATTAATTAATTGCTAAATCAATAATTCACCTGATGACGCTGTTCCATTTGTCCTCCATTCTTGGTTGTGTCAAGTGTGAGTCCTTCCAGATGGTGGCAAAATTGCCACACAAAACCACACGTGGTGAAATGGGGTGACGACATCCAGTTTTGCACGTGCTTGCGGGAAACGCCGAAAATGTGGTTAAACATAGCGATTTGTGGGATTGTGGGAACTGGTTCATTCAGAACTCTCAACACAAGCTGTGCTTGAAATTCGATTGCCGTTTTTGGGTCGCTTTACCCAAGTGGATTCTATTTGGTGTTTGATATTTTGCGAAAAGGTCACCCAGACGTTTGGGCAGCAATTCATTCAAAGTGGACGTGGTTGAAATTATTTTCAAGTACTGAGCTTCTAAAATCATTTTTTTGGATATTTTTACACGTTGGAGAAATTCATGCTCGAAGGATTTTCCACGTATTTCAACTACATTTAAAGTAAATAGCAGCAAAAAAATATAACAACCAAGTTCTGCTAAGAAAACAAAAAAAAGGAAATAAATGTGGTCATCTCGCACTTTGGGCGTTTTTCCCTTGGTTTCCGCCATCGCCTGACGAAAACCCAAAATGGGAAAATTTCTTTTTCTTATCTTCGCTTTTTATCAAGAAAGAAAACAAGTGGTCCAAGTCCTAGCAAAAAAGGATTCCACGAAAAGAGTAATGTACCCCTGGAGATTGGAAGCAGGAGCAAAAAAAACAGCAGTTGATGCAAGTACTTACGCCCCGGCATGTAAAATGATTGTTTTCGCCCTAACCAACGGCACCACCTAGACACTAATGATATAAGCCAGAGTCGGGGAAGGGGAGATTAATCTGGCTGAGAGTTTTATTTATATCAGCTTTGTTAAGGCAAACAGACCTGTAAAAGTTTGCCAGGTGTTATTCTGAAAAATTATTCTTGAGATTTCCATTTTAAACCTGGATAAATAATTTACATCACCAATTTGCTGGTTCGATTTTTCTTGTTCAAAAAGGAAATTTTTATGATATTTTCTATTCTTTTCAATGAAAAAATTTCGAATCCTTAAACCGGACCCGAGCAGACGGAAATAACTTGGGAATAACATTGTTTGATATTTGAAAATACTTGGCCAATAACTTATTATGACATATTTTCAAATTGTAAAGAAACTTTAGAGCAATTCCAGCTCAAATCAGGATTTTTTCTGGTACTTTTGAACCCGACCCTCTCCGATTTCAATGAAACTTTGTAGACATGTTATCCTAGGCCTATATCAGTCATTTTTGTGTATATGGAGCCAATAGTACTCGAGAATAACATTTGAGAAGGGCGTAAGGTATTTAAATATTTAAGTATTTTGCAATTTAAAAATTACTGTATCTCGAAGCCGTTGCATCGTATCAAAAAGTGGTCAAAGACAAACTTGTAGGAAATTGGACGGACCTACTGATAAAAATACACTGAAACAAAAATACAACCCACTTTTATGTCATTTTTCAATTTTTAAATTTAAAAGTTAAATTTGAAGGTGATATCACGATTTTTTTTCGCTCAAAATTTTTGAGGAAATACCCTAAGATATTACCAAAAGACTGACAAAAAATGCAGGATGGTATGTCTCTCCTAAAAAAATACAAAAATCATTTACTAAAACTGTTTTTGAAAAGTGGTCTAAACGTCAAAATTTTTAAAAACCGGTAGTGGGAATCGATTCCCCAGATAATTTTACAAAAAAGTCTCTATATTGACCATTGTCTTATGTCCAATCCTTGGGAAGATACAGCGGTTTTAAAATAAAAATGTTGAAAAAACGGGATTATTTGTGGTTTTTGGCATTTTCTAGGTTGGTTTTTCAGTCTCGTAAATATTTTTACCGGAAAGCTCGTTCAATTTCCCATAAGTTAGGTGATTTTCATTTACTCCTGAAAGTTTCATGAAGGTATTTCATGATTAAACTGAGTAAGAAACGATTTAAGCCCAAAATTTTGTCATGCGCAAAGCAGACTATCAAACTTTCTGAGCGTTTTTCTCTAAACACCTAGTTGATTTACGAGTGTCACGATATCTCGAGATGGGATTGACCAAACTGGCTGAAATTTGAGGTGAACACTCTCAAGGCATATCCGATTTTTTATATGAAAAACATATCAATATTTTTCACCTTTTTTAAAAATAAACCTTTTGAAAATCGGTCACAGGACCGGTTTAACGAGTCTTCACCAAAATTTTGTGCCGTTTTGGTCAAAGCAGTGTTAGGATATCGTGGCGCCCGTTTTTTGAAACTGCTAACTTCAAATAGCTATATCTCGGCAATGATACAACGAAATGTCCTCAAATTTGTTTTATTAATAGATGAAAATGTATATTTTAAAACCCTGAAAACAGATTTAAAAAAAAAAGTTGAAATGTCTCCTCATACCAACCATTTTTGCCGATTTACATATATGTAACCCCTTAAAAGGATTTTTGAAAATTACTAGAAAATATTTTGGAAAAAATCAACTTCTAAGCAGTAATCTTAAATATTAAAATGAAAAAGTAAATTGCCATTGCCATTTCTTGCTGCATCACCAAGTATTTCAATCACAGCTGTCCACAACAGTAAACATTACGATCGAAAATGAATAGCTCGCCATCACCAACCGAAGACAAAAAAAATAGCTTACAACTCTAACTCGGAAAGTACTGAGTTGTCAGCTTAAATAGCAAAAAACAACATTCCTAAAGTTTCACTCGAGGCAACTTTGCTGACGGAGGAGCGTTGCTGCAGCCAGAATGCATAAATTCTCACCCCCCTTTTTGCGATGGCGATTTGCTCCAGTGGAGTGCTTCACCATCACCGCGGCGTCAGTGTGCAACCCCAGCGCGGGTAACCAACCGTCGTCCTTCCGACTCCGAAGGACCTCGCGAATCCGCCAGCCATTTGCCCAAGAATTCGTATCAACGGGAAAAACATTCAGCAACCATCCAGCAGAAAATTAATTTCCACTTGTCTTCTTCGCCAACGTCGTCCGTTACTGGTGAGGAGCACTGTAAAAAATCATTACTTCAGATTGATCTTATAAAAGTTTGAATTTGAAATGTTACGAATTCTTGCAGCTTATGCAACTTTTTTTAATTGCAAAAACTGTAAATTACCACAGTGCAATCTTTCTACACAAAGTATCGCAACGATGCTTATCATGAGATCGTATTGTCTCAGCGATTTTCAAATGAAGCAAAACAAATTTCAGTTTACTTCAGGCAAAAACACCCACCAGTCAGAGTCCCCGGAATATAACCGAGGAGGGTGGGGTTCCAAGTGAAATATCATTCTTCCCAGCGGGTACTATACTGTACACTATTTGGAACGCGAAACTAAATTCAATATTTCGCAAAGATAACGAATTCGAGCGCCTAGAGCGAGAGCGGGACGCTTGTTTCGTACTGTGGATTGGATGAATGTTTGTTCGAGTGAAATCGATTCTGGAAACTGTTACCCCCGAGCTACAAGGATCGTCTGTTGAAATGACATCCATCGGTGCAAATTTAATCCAATTATGGTAATGATGATGTTTTGATTTTACACTGTTTCAAGTGAAATCAAAACAGGAATATCATGTCTCATTAAAGCCTACAAATTTAAATTTTCGCATGCAACACCATTAAAGAAGATATTCTTGGTAAGTTCAAATATATTTTCTGATTATTCATTCAGCGGTATTACAAATTATATTTAAAGTTTTTGTCTTTTAAGCCCTATCAAGGTCGATTTAGGAGCCAAAAAACCATTTTAAAATGTTCACCTCATTACTGTTAGGTACCGTTCCGATTTCGGGTTGATCCGTATTTACTTTACATTTACCGTTTTATTTTTTATTTCTAAATTTAAAAATTATCGAGTGAGGGAGCGGCCGTGGCTGACTGGTTACGGTGTTTGCTTTGTAAGCGAATGGTTCTGGGTTCGATTCCCATCTGCTCCCAACGAGAAAGTTAAGAACACAGAAATTTGAATTGATGAATATGAACGAAAAAAACCAAAGTCGCTCGAGGCGGGGTTCGATCCCCTGTCCTTTAGATTGGTAAGCAAAAATGCTAACCACTAGGCCATGACGACTTGGTGAGCATGAAATGGAATTAGGAATACTGTTACAACCAACCCGCAACGCCTTTCGAGGTGTATCCTAGGGTTCCACCTCTCCTACTAACATTGAGTCCAAAACCTCAGTGTCTTGCGAACCTTCGTGGTGAACGGACACTAGAGCTGCGGTATTTTTTACTACCTAAGCTCAGAGTTATTTCAAAACAAAATTCACAGTCTTTTTAAAGACTACCTGAGTTATTTTCCAAAATTCTAAACAGTCTTTTCAAGACTAACCCCACCTGAAATTTTGTTGTATTTTACAAACAAAGCCATCTTTTTAAGAGAACTTTGCTTGCAAAATGCGTCAAAACAAAGGTAAACGCAAATCTTCTGAAGATTTGGTCGTTACGTCGGTGAAGCGTTTGAACGCTAAACCGGCAAACGGAAACAGAAAAAGAAAACAGCCTCTTCTGAGGTCTGATTCTGATTCTGAATGTGAGGTCAATCCTCCAATTCCATTGACAAACAGTTTCGGTGTTTTATCCGAAACTGATGACAAGGAACCTTCTTCTCGTACTGAGCCTTCTGCCGTCGAGAAACGAGTAAAGGCTCCGCCAATTGTAGTGACTTCCGTCTCCGATTTGGCCAGCTTTCGAACGCAACTGAAGAATTGCAAGGAAACTTGCAATTTGAAAGTTTCGTTCCAGCTTGGTCGAAGAGGAGAATGTCGCTTGTTGACGGAATCTTTACAAGATCACCAAACTTTTGTTGGTTATTTGAAAAACCACAAACACAATTTCTACACGTATGAGACCAAGAATGCTCGGCCATTCAAGGCGGTCTTGAAAGGTCTCTCCAACGACTTGTCGGTGGATGAGATCAAAAACGAACTTAAGGTGTTGCTTGGCTTTGCCCCATCCCAAGTAATACCAATGAAGAAAAAATCAAACGGGAATATTTCTCGCTTTGGTTTGACTTCACAATTTTATCTGATTCATTTCAACAGAAATGAAATCAACAATTTGAAACTTTTGGACAAAGTTCAGTTTTTGTTCCATGTACGGGTAAAGTGGGAGCATTTTAAGAAACATGGCGGTAATGGCCAGAATCTGACCCAGTGCCGGCGTTGCCAGGCATTCGGTCACGGTACTGATCATTGCGCCATGGTTCCAAAATGCATGGTTTGCGGGGATTCTTCTCACGATAAGGACAATTGTCCCGTGAAAGAAGTCACCCAATTTAAATGTGCAAATTGTGATGGAAATCACAAATCAAATTTCTGGGATTGCCCCATCAGAAAAAAGGTTTTGGATTCTCGTGCTAAGCATCAGCCGAAATCCAAAACGAAATTTTCTCAAAGTCAGGTTGTACCTGCATCTTTAAATCAAACGTTCGTGCTGTCTCACTCGAACAATTCTAGAAATACCCCTACCGTGGAAAAGTTAGGTAACAACAATGGCATTTCTTATGCTAACGTCGTTTCGGGTTCATCCACGAATTTTAAATCCTCTACCAATCTTTCTGAAATTGGGCAGGTACCTCAAATCTCATTTGAAAATGTTTCTGCTGGCAACGCTTTGGGATCTTCTGATCTCGGCGATGTTACGTTTGAAAAATGACTTTTTGCAAAACTCACTGTTTGGTTTGATTCAAACAATGAGTAATGCTACATCCATGATGGAAGCAATCCAGATTGGATTAAAATTTGCGAATGATGTTGTTCTTACCCTGAAGTTTAATCATGGATCTAAGTAATTCCATCAATATTATGAATTTTAATGCTCGCTCTTTAAAAGTGAAAGAAAATGAATTTTTCAACTTTTTACGAGTTCATAACGTGCATGTTGCTGTTATAACCGAAACATTTTTAAAAACTGGCACTTATTTGAAAAGTGATCCAGATTATAAAGTTATAACTAATAACCGAATGAATCGAAATGGCGGTGGAGTTGCAATAGTTATCCACCGTAGTATGACTTATAGCACGTTACGTGACTTTAAGTTAAAAGTTATTGAAAGTTTGGGCATTGAACTTGAAACTTCTTTTGGGAAAATTATGATTGCAGCTGCATATTTGCCATTCCAATGCACTGGGGAAAATAAAAATTATTTCAAAGGGGATTTGAATAAACTTACTCGGCATAGATCTCGATTTTTGATCATCGGTGATTTTAATGCCAAACACCAATCTTGGAATAATTCAAAAGTAAATTCCAATGGTAAAATTCTGTTCAGAGATTGCACTTCTGGTCTTTATTCGGTTTTATACCCGAATGGGCCAACTTGCTTTTCTTCTGTTAGAAATCCATCAACAATTGATTTGGTGTTGACAAATCAAAGTCAGTATTGTGGTCCTTTAGTGACTCATGCTGATTTTGATTCTGATCATCTTCCAGTAACTTTTTCACTTTCTCATGAAGCAGTTACCAGACCCAATAGTTCTGTGTTTAATTATCACAAAGCTAATTGGGACAGGTATCAGCATCATATTGAGAATAATTTAAATCATGATTTTGTTTTAGAAACCAAAGCTGATATTGATTCAGCCTTGGAATCTTTAACTAATGCAATTTTGGATGCTAGGAATATTGCTATTCCTAAAGTCCAAGTCAAATTTGATTCTCCCATTATTGATGACGATCTTCAGCTTCTGATTCGTCTGAAAATGTTCGCCGAAGACAGTATCAACGTTCTCGTGATCCTGCACTGAAGCGAATTCAAAAAGATTTGCAAAAGGTTATTGACCACAGATTCACTCTCCTGCGAAATGAAAAGTTCGCAAGAGATGTCGAACAAATTAAACCTTATTCCAAACCTTTTTGGAAACTTTCAAAGGTTCTTAAGAAACCTCAAAACCCCATCCCTTCTTTAAAAAATGGTGATAATATTCTATTAACTAATGGGGAAAAAGCTCAAAAACTTGCTCAGCAGTTTGAGAGTGCTCATAATTTCAACTTGAATGTTTTGAGTCCTATTGAAAATCAAATTTCAATAGAATTTCAGAATATTGTTGAACAAGAATTTTCATCAGATGAAGTTTTTAATACGGATCTGAATGAAATAAAATCTATTATCAAAAATTTAAAAATATGAAAGCCCCTGGTGAGGATGGCATTTTTACATTTTAATTAAAAATTACCAGAAGCAACTTTAAGTAGCTTGGTCAAAATTTTCAACAAATGTTTTGATTTGGCATATTTTCCCAGTAGTTGGAAAAATGCCAAAGTAATTCCGATTTTGAAACCGGATAAAAATCCTGCTGAAGCCTCAAGCTATCGGCCCATTAGTTTGCTTTCATCTATTAGTAAATTATTCGAAAGAATAATTCTTAATAGAATGATGACGCACATTAATGAAAATTCAATTTTCGCTGATGAGCAGTTTGGATTTCGCCTTGGGCATTCAACTACTCATCAGTTGTTGAGAGTTTCAAATTTAATTCGAAGCAACAAATCTGAGGGCTATTCTACTGGCGCTGCTTTTCTAGACATAGAAAAAGCATTTGACAGTGTTTGGCATAAAGGTTTGATTGCGAAATTGAAAAGGTTTAATTTTCCGATTTATATCGTGAAAATTATTCAAAATTATTTGACGGATCGTACTCTGCAGGTATGTTATCAGAATAGCAAATCTGATCAACTACCTGTACGTGCTGGCGTCCCTCAAGGAAGCATTTTGGGTCCAATTTTATACAATATTTTTACTTCTGACTTGCCTGATTTGCCCCCAGGATGTCAGAAATCACTTTTTTGCTGATGACACAAGCATCTCCGCCAAAGGCAGAAGCCTTCGTGTCATCACAAGAAGATTACAAAAAAAGCTTGGATATTTTCAATTCTTATTTGAAAGAATGGAAAATTACTCCAAATGCTGCAAAAACTCAACTTATTATTTTCCCTCACAAACCAAGGGCTGATTTTCTTAAACCAAAAAGTCATCACATTATAAAGATGAATGAGGTAAATTTAAAGTGGGAGGATCAAGTGAAATATCTTGGTCTTGGTTTTGACAAAAACCTTACTTACAAGGATCACATTGAAAGTATCCAGGTTAAATGTAACAAATATATCAAATGTTTGTATCCACTTATAAACAGGAATTCTAGACTTTGTCTCAAGAATAAACTGTTAATTTATAAACAAATTTTCAGACCTGCCATGCTTTATGCTGTGCCGATCTGGACAAGCTGTTGCTTAACCAGGAAGAAAAAACTTCAGAGGATTCAGAACAAAATTCTGAAAATGATTCTGAAACTTCCTCCCTGGTTCAGCACCAGTGAACTTCATCAATTAGCCGAAGTTGACACTTTGGATGTTATGTCCAATAAGATAATTGATGCATTTCGACAAAAATCATTGCAGTCTTCAGCTGCATTGATCCGCTCTTTATATAGTTTATAAGTTAGTTTTAAGGTATCCCTTTTCCCTTTTGTACATGTAGGACCTCCTACATTTGAAATCACTGAATAGCGAAAGCTACAATACTTCATGAATAAATGAAAGTTGCTAGAATTTAAAATTGAGGTGAAAAGTCATCGTTTGTGATTGGACACTCAATAATATTTTAACTGAATGAATGTACATGGAAAAGAAATTTGAATAAATATAAATTTAAAAAAAAAAAAAGAGTCCAAAACCTCCCTACAAACATCTATACCACTAAGGTGACGTAGGGGTCCTTGCGCACTTTAGATAGGTGTTTACTCCTCCCCATCCCTGAGGATAGCTTGGACCCGGCCCGGACCCCCTTATGCCCTGGGTTGTATTACACACTCATCAAAAGATGAAGACATGGTATCTCCCGTGTTGGATTATTGTTCCGGATGAGGGTCTAACACAACCACACCAAACAGTGGGATAAGCGTTGTGGAGCCTTCCGGTGGTAGGGCGTCCTCCAAAATGCTAATGCTAATGCTAATTTAAAAATTATCGAGTGCTGAGCCGTCTTTATTGACTTCAATTTAATCACTCTAGCATCAATAATATCAGTTTTTTTTTAATCTGTAGCCATCATTGGACCCATTCTCCGCTGAAATTCAAATCCAATCAAAACTTTTCCATCCCAAGGATCACTGGAGCAGGTAAAAGCCGGTGGTGCTCTATGGAAATCCACCAACTTTTTTTCCCGGTTGTTTCCTTTAAGTTTTTCTTTCATTCCCCGCCCCCTCCCACCTATCATCGCGCTCTTTTCGCCCTCATTAACTTTGGAACTGACTTTGATAGCCCTCTCGAGCAAAGTTGGCACACTCTATTCAACTTTTTGCTTCAAGTTTCCAATGAATTTCTTACTGCGTTCCCATGCAAATCTGTATCACTCACGTACCACTCTTTTTTTTTCTTATTTTCATCTCAACAAGTTGGAAGTTTTAAACTGTTGGTAAGAATGGGCCACTTGAGTGATTGGAAATGTTTGCTTTTGTGGTGAACTTTGCAACGGTTCGAGCTTGAGAACCCTCGAACAATGCTGCAGTTTTGGAATAGAGTTCGGCGAATGAAAGTTGATTGATAGGATATCGAAAGCTAATTGTGAATGTGCAATATATTCAATCAATGCAATCAGCGTTCGATTACAGTTGTAATCAATTTTGAAGTTCAGGGCGCGGACACACAATTAGTGTACGGTTGCAAATTGACAAAATACGTTTTATTTGATTGATTTAACCTCTCCTGCTATTTACTCCCGGGTAACCGCACGTAAAACCTTTAATATACCCACAATAAAATATTTGATCAATTTGACCAATTGTTTTACCTCCACCACCACCTGTCACCATAAAGTCATAACAACTGATTAAAATAATAAAGTTAATGGTCCGTGATGGCTTGGGCACGATCTTCTCTGCTCAGTCACCCGTAACGGCATTCCAACCCCTATGAGTCCCCAATCAGGACGAAATAATAATCACGCAATTGCAGTGACGAGCACGACTTGCTGTCAAGGGAATGTAGTAAAAAACAAGATTTTAAATTGACTTTTGGGCTTTCGAATATAGGTAATGGAAAAATAAATAAGTTCAGTAGTTCAGTAGGTTACTGCCCAAATTTTTTTCGATTTTTTTTATTTTTCCCATGTTTAGAAACTTTTGTTCTGCGAAAAACTTTACTTCTCTTGTTTTATGTTTTTCTTGATTCATTTTTAGTATTTTAATTTACATTTATCTTGTTTGGTTTAATTTTGTTTTTGGTAGTATTTGGCCTATTCTACCACCTTTTCACTTTTTCATTTTTTTGCTTATTTATTTTATTTTCACATTTTTTATATGGCACCATTATCATTTAAATTGTAAAAAAAAAGTAGAGGCATGGTCTAGGACACTAAAAAAAATACTGCATACTTCTTTTTACTTAAAATATAGGAAATGTTAATAAAAAACACAGCCAGACCCCTGAAAAATATATTTTTAACAACATTGGCAAAATCACATAAAACAAGTAAAACATCCAACCCATAAATATTCTAAAATGCTTCCAAATGTTTTTTAAAGATCAAAAGTTGGTTGAAAAATTGATTTTTGGCAATTTTTAAAATCGAAGCCCATGTAATGATTCTTGAATTGTTAGCAATTTCATTTACTTACTGTATTGCTTTAACTCTGACGTATCCAGACCAGTACCGAAAATAAAGGTGATATTGATTGTCTGGATTGAATGATATACAAACTTTTATTTACTCTCCTTCCTACATATTTATAAAAATTTGATAATTTATTGCTTCAGTAAGGGACCATCCATAAACCAGGTGGACATTCTCCACGTTCCTTACAAAAAAGATTTTATTTGTCTGGAAATTATCCACGATGGGGGCGGGGTTGAGATTTCCAAAAAAGTGTTCACGTGGTTTGTCGATGGTCCCTAGTCTATGATAACAAATAACTTCACATAAACGTCTCAAATATAAAACTCATTGCGTTTTTTTTACTTTTAATTCATTTTCATTCAAAGATGAAAAAAGTCAAATCTAACAAATTTGTAGCCTAAAGTACTGTGTATGTTTTACTATTCAAACTGCAAGAAAAAATTTATATTTTTAAAAAACTTTTTTTTACTTTTTTATCATAAAAAATCAAATTGTGTAACAATTCTACTTTTGATTTGTTTCAACAAACATTGTTTTGCCAAATAAACTTTTTGTTTTAAGCGTGTTTTATGTGTATTTGAAGTTTCATTTAAAGAACATTTGTAGGCTGGACATTTTTATTTTAGCAAAAAAAAACCTGTTACGGTGCATTAAGTAACGTTTTTTTTTTTTTTTATAGGGTGTACCGTTTCCATGTTTTGAGCTTTTTTAAGTGATTTTTTTCGAAAATGTTAAGTGTAAAAAATGTTTAAGTGTAATATTTCCGAAAAGTCTGCAATTTTGTCTTTTGCCTAGTTGCTGGCACTTAAAAGCCAAATTTTGGAAAATTTTGAGGAATTTGTTTTTTTGTGTTCCTTTTTCTGATCATAATCAACAACTTTGCAAAAACACCATATCCATCAGAAAATTCCCTGGACAAAAATCATCCACATAAAAACAACAAATGAAAATGGCAAACATGAAGAGATATTTGGTACAGCGCCTCAGCCAGCAGTACCACATCGAGGAAAACTCTCGAGGGAGTTTCTTAACTTATCTGTAAGTCCCGGAAAAATCAATTTTTGCTAATTATTTCGAAAGAAATCCATCTCTAGAGAACTAATTACAAAATATTTCATTAGCATTTATTCGCATTAGCCAATTCAACATAGACTGACGTCCTACTCTGAATTTCAAAATCCAAAATAAGTCTAATTTATTCAAATATGAAGCACCTGTCGCCACCAGAGCACTCTTAATTGCGCACGTTTATATCACTCCCACACACATAGAGAAGAAAAACTTGTCTGATTGCTACTCCATTTGCATGGCGACGCCCCCACCATTGTCATTCTGGGCAGCGTTTTTCGCGAATTTCCATAACATAATTAAACGCAAAAAGCTTTCAGGGCTTCACCGCGAAATGAAAACTTTGTCCCGCTGCCCAATCAATCAACTGTCAGTGTGCCTGTCACCGCACCCGGGACATCCTCGTTGAGCGTTGTAGGGTCACCAATTTGAATTTTTCATCAGTCTTGTGCTAGAAAATTCTAACTTAAAAATTAGTTCAGAGCAACGCGAACTTTCAGCCCGGATTAGCCCTCAAGCTGAGCTAATTGTGAAGATTTGTCGCTCCGGTTGGCACAGTGTGGCTTACATTCTTCCAAACGAGCTCATCTCTATTCAAATTGATGTCTGTCAGCTCACTCTGAAACTATGTAATGCGAAAAGTAGAGCAGTCTGTCGCGCTTGTCGTTTTTACCTTAAAAACTAACCCACGCTGTCAACCAGCCTCTGCCGGAAATTCAGTGCCATGAAGTTTCTTGGAACAAAGCGTCAACTGTCCATTGGCGTTGGAATTAGTTTGTTTTAAATTAATAATATAATTTTGTTGTGGAACAATTTAACAAATAAAATAATACTGATGAAAAAACTACATTAAAATCCTCTTCAAACTACAAAAAGGATACATTATTTGAACGTCCTTGATCCGCCATTTCTTCCCTGTACAAGTCTCATTCAATAGAAAATCCATGTCGCAGCACCGTGCAACTTTCTTACCGCTACTTTCCTTATTGAAACAACTGCACTGTCACGGACGTTGCACTTCCGTTCGCCACCGGAAACTCATTAAAACTCTTCCAACTGCCGTGAAAGTTTCCATTAACACTCGGCTTTGGGTGTGCCCAGCAAAGCCGTATGCTTGCAGGTTGCCTTACAATTGCAAAGTTTTTGAGCACTAGAATTAACTTCATTTAAGCTGTAATCATTTTGTTACATTGTTTTTTTAGTTTGAAGTACAAAAAAATCTTCAAAACATAGTAGTTCAAGATCCTTAGAAATAAAATCATGATATTTTTTTATTCAAGCTCCATTCTAAAAACAATTTTTGCTGGCGAAAAGGCAAACCAGAAACGATAGCTTCAAGGTGCCCCTTGCTTTGCTTGGAAAGAATCGACGTTCGATAAACTAGTGTTTTTTTTGTCTTCTTCAACCCTGCAACACTGCCCATAAAGCATATAGTGCTGATAGAACATGTTGCATGTTTCTAAGTTCGGCAAAGCCCATCCCATCCTCCACATGCCAAGGCTTATCTTTCGACGTTGAAACAAACCACACTGGACCACTCTGGAAAGGATGTAGCTTATCTTTCGTTTTTTTTCTGGGTTTAATATTTCTGGAACGGATCGGCGAATCGATACGTCCCTGCTGGCAGATTTATGGTCAAGGCCAATCCGGCAGTTTTGAACTCGGAAGTCTACTAGTTTGCTAGCGTATAACGTATGGATTTATGCTTTACTTCGGTAGAACATTAGAGCTTTTGAATCGGTCCAAATGTCTTTTTTTTTTGGCCTCTACTGAATTAAAGTAGCTGACATACTTTGACGAAGACCACGAAGCGATTCGGCCATTCTGAGGAATTTTACAGAATTTTATAGCATTTATAGAAGATGCTATAAATTCTCCAACTAGGGATGCTCTAATACGCAGCCAACCGGGCCAAACTAGGGATTTAAGCTTTGTACACCACGTAAACAAAAAAAATCGAAAAATACTCAAAATTTCAGTTTTTTTTGCGATATTGTTATCAAATGTTTGGGATTTTTTCAAACATTTCGAATGTATGAACAATATTTTTTAATACTCAACATTTTCACAAAACTACTTATTTTAGAAAAAAAAATCTCAAAAATTCAGTTTTTCACAATATGGGTATAAAATAATTGGTATTTTTTCATAGATTTCTACTGTAATAACATTCTTTTTTAAAAATACTCAAAATTATCGCAGAACTACGTATTTTCGAAAAAAAACCCAAAATTTCAGTTGGGTAACAAATGATCGGAATTTTTTCAATCATTTCGAATGTAATTTTGAGTATTTTTTAGAAAATAACAATAATTTTGAGTATTTTTTCGAGAAACATTGCATTTTCAAAATATATGAAAAATAGAATTGTAAGTGCAAACGATAGCTGACATCATCCCGATTCCAAAAACACTATAATTTATTGATGTTAGTATAATTTTTCATACGATTATAGCCAATGTCTCCCATATACCCAAAATCTCAAAAGCTCTGTGCTTCAGTTAAGCACTGGGCCGTGCTTAACCGAGGCAGCTGAACAAATCAAAATCGGGGCAGTACAAAACCGAGGCGTGCAAAACCGGGCCATGACTGTACTGGTTCTCTCGTACTTTCTAGATTGAAATCCATGTAAGCACAGTGTAAGAACGAACACAAGAAACTTGTTAAACATACATGTTTCAATCTGTTTTTCATTCATTTATTTTCCTATACGGGAAACCTGTCAACACTTCAGAAACAAGTTTTTCTCAATACTCAGTGCATGATTTTAATTGGAAGTACCTAGGAATATATAGAAAAAACAGCCATAAAAAGCTATCGACATTGATTAAGTGAAACACTTTTTTTAATACCTTAAAACACAATCGAAATCTGCAAATAACCCCTACAAACTCACTTTTCCAGTGAGATGATGTGCCTTAGGGAATAGCAACACATGCAACAGCAAATTAAATACCAATATTCTCAGAATCAATTGGTTAAGCTCGCTTACTACGTTGAAACGATATCGCCATTCAAAAGCTTTCATCTGCCATAGTCAATAAATAATAAAACCAGATTATTACCCCATCGACATAAAGCAGCATTGGAAAACCGATGCGATGAAAATCCTCTCGAACGAAAGTTCACCCACAAGCTTAAAGTCCAACCCCATATGGTGAGGAGGATAGAGACTGGAGCAATCTGCAGATAGATCTGGCTCCACTTTGCACTGAAATGTAGTCAAACAAGAAGACGAAGCTTTTGCCACTAAGGCAGCTAAGCTATTGAAAAGAGACCCAAATCGGATTAAGGGATTCATCGATTTACAGCAATTCGCTGGGCTCTATGAAAAATGCTGTCAATTTGCGTTTACGGCTCTCATAGAAAACGTTTTTCCCGCGAGGTTATGACACTGGAAGCGAGTCCAATCTTAATCTTAACTAAGCGGGTTATATGCTAACATCGCTAAATTGTTGCTGGTTACTGATTCAAGCCGGGAAAGTTAGGCTCAATTTACGCGTGAGGAGTTTTGAACAACGCTTTTCATCGGGCATATAAAGTTGGCATATCAGCACTTAAGCTATCGAGTACATCGTTTCCAATCTATTTCATGTGATATTAAGCTAAATAGAAAGCAAGCAGGTTTGCATCAGAAATACAAAAATTTCTTCTAAAGTTAGAAGAATTATGCTGTTTCTACTTTTCATTCAGCTGAACCTTTGCCACTAAAGTTTATTTCACATTTCAGTTTGAAAATAGCAAAGGATGCTCTCGTTGAACAATAATCCTTCCTTTTTCCCAAAAGGTTGCTCTGGGGGAAGAGCAGAACGTGCAGAAGATTCCAGCTGGAAATAGTTGTGCTGTTAATAACGAAGCAGAACATTTCTGCGAAAATTAACATCTTTTAGCGAATTATATGGCAGGGCCATAACCAACCCATTTTTTTTTTTCATAAATTGAAAGAGACAGGTTATTCCGAGGTATGAAGTTTCTCCTGCAGATTAAGTAATAAAATTGCAAATCCACACAATAATTCCTAAAGTTAATTTTGGAATTTAAAGCTTTACTCAAACATTTATCATGGACCGAACCGATCGAATCGACTACACTGAAATCTTAACATTAAGAGGCAAGCAGCAGTCCGACAACGAAACAGAAAATTCAATGGTGGATGTGAGTTAGAAAAAAAAGGAAGTTTGGATTGCCTACAGTATGTAAAAAAAGTATTTACACCCCTTGGGCACTATGCACATTTTGTGATGAAACATGTAAAAAATTTAAAGTTTGACAGGAACCTAGTACTACGTTTTGTTCAGAAACTCATGCCAAACATTTTGCTACAAAAAGCTCATAAAAAGATGATTTCTATAAAAAGTTATATAACAAATACTATTACGAAAATAAAAAAGGTGCAAAAAAAGTTTGTACACCTTTCGAAAAATTAACATAAAGAATGTTATTTGTTGACAAATCACCATAAATCCAGTCTCCCAACTGCAAATAGGCATCCTTGACTGATTAAAAAATAATTTGGATTAAATATAAAGTTTACTAACTACTTAGTATAAAAGTTTATATAATTCTGGAAATTACATATAAAACTTATCTAAACTTAATTTTGCAAACTTTTAATTCAAATAAATGTCAATATATTACCATAGAATTGCTAAATAAACATTTTGGAGTGGGTATAACACCGTTTTGGGGGTGATTTGTATCGATAGAATAGATTTTTCGTTGGAATTTCGTACCAACCCGGAATTGCGTCGTAGGAAAATCCGCCTGCATCCAAACCGGTCCACGATTCACAAGTCAACCTATGTGGAATCGGAAATCTAGGTCTTCTTTAAAACCTACGTTTTAAAATACCTGGGCAAAAAGTAAGTTTGATCCACGAGAACAAAAAATACGAAATTCATACATTTTTGGCAGGTTGCCCAAACGAAACCATACAACGGTTTTGCTTAGGTATTTAAAAACGTAGGTTTTATAGAAAACCTGGATGTATGGGTATCAAAAGATCGGAAATTTTATGCCCTTTCTGATGCCGCATAGGTTGACTTGTGAATTTTGGACCGGTTCAGATGCCGGCGGATTTTCCGACGACGTAATTCCGGGTTGGTACGAAATTCCAACGAAAAATCTATTCTATCGATACAAATACCTCCAAAACGGTGTTATACCCACTCCAAAATGTTTATTTAGCAATTCTATGTTAATATATTGACATTTATTTGAATTAAAAGTTTGCAAAATTAAGTTTAGATAAGTTTTATATGTAATTTCCAGAGTTATATAAACTTTTATACTAAGTAAACTTTATATTGAATCCAAATTATTTTTTAAATCAGTCAAGGATGCCTATTTGGAGTTGAGAGACTGGATTTATGGTGATTTGTCAACAAATAACATTATTTATGCTAATTTTTCGAAAGGTGTACAAACTTTTTTTGCACCTTTTTTATTTTCGTAATAGTATTTGTTATATAACTTTTTTAAAGAAATCATCTTTTCATGAGCTTTTTGTAGCAAAATGTTTGGCATGAGTTTCTGAACAAAACGTAGTACTAGGTTCCTGTCAAACTTTAATTTTTTTAGTTTCATCACAAAATGTGCATAGTGCCCAAGGGGTGTAAATACTTTTTTTACATACTGTATGTACTTTAAGCATTCTGACACCAAGTTTCGAGTAGGAATCTTGCAACAGAATACGCCATACGCCAAATCTTATCTGAAAAACTCCTGATCATAAATAGGCTAAGTGATTTTTCACGCTAAAAAACGCAATATTCACGGGGCTCACTGTCCGAAAACACAAAATTTCACGGAAATTTCACGTAGCGTGAAAAATGCTAAAATTACCTATTTAACCTTGTGTCGAATAGCCGCATAGATTTTTGTACATTTTTTTTTCTAATTTGTGCACCCAAGCTAAGTCAAAATTTCCAGTTTTCACTAGGATCTTTGAATTAAATCATCAAAATTCATGAGAACTAAGGCTAAGAAAATACTAAAATAATTCAGTAATTGGCTGATTTTTAAGATTTAAAACAATATTTTAAAGCCCATGTCAATAAATCTCGAGTAAACTGAGTTTAAATTTGCAATTTCCTTTTGTAAGTTTAACTTCAAAATTAAATGTTAGTCAAATTGTTATTAAAATAAAAAAAATCATTTCAGTTCAGTTATATAAATTTTATCAGTTGAATGCTTCTGTAAAAAAATACAATATATCAATAAATCCTACAAAATAAAACAAGCCACAGAGTGCTACGGGTGGTTAAAAATTAGCAAAAAGTTTTAAAGGGTCAAATTTGGTTTTTTACTCTTAAATTAACAAAATACAATCTAATTAATACGTTTAGCATTCATAAATATGAATATTGAAATAACAAGCCATGGTTTGAACATTTGCATAGAAAAGGTGATTTAAAATGCATTTTGCACTAGTTCAGTTGTTTTGCAATCATTAGTTTTCAAAAAATGTAAAATTTTACGAAAACTAAAATTTTGGCGAAAAAATTAACTTTTTACGATAGTAAACATTCAAAATTTTCAAAAATTAAAAAGAATTTTTAAATCAACCCAAGCATGCTAAAAATGATTTTAAACGCAGGGGAATTCATTTTTAATTGATTTCAACGGATTGCACTTAAATTTTCAGTGAAATATTGAAGTCTTTAAAAAAAATATTTGTTTTGCCCCCTGATTTTTCGGGCCAACTTAAAAGGGGGGGGAGACAAAAACTTTAAATAAAACTTAAAAATTTAAAAAAAAAGTTAAAATTTTTGTTTTTGTCAAATCTTACATTTTTTGAAATCGAACGATTGCAAAACAACTGAACTAGTGTAAAATGCATTTTAAAACACTTTTTTCATGCAAATGTTGAAACTATGGCTTGTTATTTCAATGTTTAACCATTTGAACAAAGTTTCACGCAAATCGAAGATGGGCCGGGAAATTATTTTTTTCCAGTTTCGTGTGTTTTAGCAAAGCAACATCAATAATTAATAAAAAATCACAAAGTTCTCACGGTTGGAAAACGCAAAAAAATCGAATGTTCCATGTCTCGGAGAATTGCCTATCTTCGTTCTCCGTTGAACTTAAGTAAGCCATCTACGAGCTTCAAAGTTATCTACCAAATGTCGAGTACCCTCCCACCTTTTCCCCCGAACGAAGTCGCAATTCGAAACTAATCAACACAAGCACATCGTCCAACGCCTCAATTGAATCCGTAATGTTTAGCTCTCCGGCTCCGTCCCATCTTCACCGGGCTGATCATGTGCCAAACCACTCATCAACTTTCCCGGAGAAAACTTGAAAATGTCGAAAATTCCTTCCGATTCTCCTTGCTTCCAATTGATTTCCCAGCGACGTAGGCGAGAAAAAGGGGGATTAGATTTCTGCTTCACCTTCAAAGCCCGTTCGAGGTCTCTCAATTCGTTCGATCACGTTTCAGCCGTTTGGCGCGTGAGCCGCATTCGAGAGTCAATGTGAGTGGAGTACGAAACTTGCCTTACAACATAAATGGTCTCGTGGCCGGAGGCCGCCGCCAACCATCAGGCATAGCGGCTGTGGTATGAAGGTCGGGTACCACCGACATGCCTCAAAGTACGAAGAATGTTTCGCACTCGCAATAAACTTCGACAAGGTCAGGAAAGTAGACTCCATCCGTGAGGCTCATAAATCCGCGAACCATCATGCGCCAAATCTCACACCTCGCCAGCTTTCTGAGGAATAGCACACGATAGGGTTGTTCTTACATTTTGTTGACGCGACCATTTTTTCTTCTGGATGCGGTACACAGTAAAATATCATTGAATTGACAACCAAAGAGTTGACTTCATATGTTTTTGAACAAATTAAGAAATAAATTAATGAACACATGCATAAAATTATAAAACATCCTCCCTAGCTAGTAATGAAAGATATTTTGTACCCAGACCAAGTTGAGTGCACATTTCGTGTATAAAGGCAGATTTTTATCACCTCTGATGAGGTTTAATAGCATACCGGCAACATATCGTGGTTTTTTGCTGGATTATGACATGCCAACATTTCCCATCGCATGACGAGAGCATGTCTGAATTCAATCCTAGATTTACCGTGGCTTATGCATTTCAAAGCAAAGCAAAATGAAGCTGCAGCAACTTGTGATCCTTACATCACTGCAGCTGCTACTGCTAGAATCTTCAATCAGAAATTGTGTGGTGGTGCAGTTCATCTTGTTTCACTGAGGTGCAAACAAAAAAAAGAGATTCTTCTGCAACATCCTTTCGCAAACGACGTGCGAATCATGACAAGTTGCGCTGAATAATTAATTCATCCCCGTGCCAGCTGGACTTGGGAGTGCTTTTTGGTGGCTCAGTTCCAATGATAATGTCCCCGCCCGAATCGACCATACACACACACACACAATGGTCACAGCAGCTGGGAATACTCTCTCGTGATGCGGAAACGCACTGCAGCTCGGCCTGCGAATGCATTCAGCACAGTGCAGCAGCATTATTATGGATGCAGCCACGCAGATTTCGCTTATCGCGATCACTGTCGCGTCGCAGTGATGAATTTTTAATACGACGAGGACGACGCGCCGGATGTCTGTTGAGGTTCTGTGCGGTGGATTAAGTATGTATTACGGCGTCAGCTGGAAACAAAGAAAATCACGAATGTGTCGCGTGAAAAGCGCACCCCGCAATGGGCAAACAACGAAAACGGGTCCTGTTATTACGGCCAAGGAACCCCCAGTCCAATTTTGAGCCTTATCCGAGGGCTCTTTTATAGCTACATGTACCAGGGGAGGGGGGGGGGGGGTAGTTTTAAACACAACTTTGCATTTGATTGACTTTGAAATCAATAAGCTCAACGTTAAACTCGCTTGGATAAATATCGATCAGAAATTGCAACGCTGAACCAACAACTCAACAAGTAATATGCTACACTAACGAACCTACCCATCATATTGATGACTCCCTTAAGTCCACTTAAAGAAGAGCAATGGAAATCAAAATAAACTGCGCATCAAGCAAAGCAAACAAAACGATTCCAGCAGTTTAATCATTCTGCATTCAGCATCATACCAGCGAAGACTAGTGATATCCGATTATGTTATTCTGGATGGATGGATAAGCTGCATAAATCAGAACCGGTTCCATACTTATTGTATCGTCAATCGCATATGCAATATGTACTTCAAATCAATGATATTAAGTGTCATGGAATTGAGCTGGGAAATCACTCAATAATATTTTTTCTGATATCTGAACAAATAATTAAAGTTTACATCAAATATCATCATTGAGTTTATGAACTTGTAAATAACAACTTTTTATTCGAAATAAGTCAACGTTTTCAATGTTACATGATAATTCAATTGTTGTATGGAGAATAAATTGCTTAATGAAAATAGTCTGCATTGAAACCACAAATCGTAAACATTCTCCTTCTCCTTGTTCTATCGTATGTGATAATGACATAACAAATTGCCGTAATAGTACCTAAAGTGAAATTTATGCTTCTGTAATTAATCGCACCTGTCTTCATCATTCAACTACCACCTCCAGTTTCCTACAATAATAACAGAAGAGTGACTGGGTGGGTAGTCATGGAATAACATAGCAAATAATACAACACTTTCCACACTGGAAATTTCTTAGTAGCATGATTTTACTCATACTTAACGCTACCAACTGTGCGGATTTTTAACTAACCGTACCGGGTTTTTAACAGGCCGAATTTTTTGTATAATACGGATGACAATAATAACTGAGCAGTTCTCTCAGGTTTCGGTCAATCGATTTTTTTTTGTATTTTTTAATCCGACTGAAACTTTTTTGGTGCCTTCGTATGCCCAACGAAGCCATTTTGCATAATGAATTTTTCAATATAATTTTCCATACAAATTTGGCAGCTGTCCATACAAAAACGATGTATGAAAATTAAAAAATCTGTATCTTTTGAAGGAATTGTTTGATCGATTTGGTGTCTTCAGCAAAGTTGTAGGTATGGATACGGACTACACTGAAAAAAAATTATACACGGTAAAATTTTTTTGGTGATTTTTTTTACTTTTGTCACTGAACCTTAAATTGCAAAAAAAAACTGTGACTATTATCATAAAAGTTACCTAAAAATGGCCTTAATTCGGAAACGATGACATTGATCAAAATTTCAATAAAGTACTTTTTGATTGAAAATTTGATTTTACAACGAAAAATGAAGTTGAAATTTTTTGCGACCAGTATTTCGATTTTTTCAAAAAAATCACTATTGTTTCAAAAATTCATAACACGGTAAAAGATTTTTTGCCCATCCTGGAAATTTCTAAAAGTTGGCATTTGATGTCTTCTCGAACATATCAGAAAATAGAAAAAAAATATAGTGTTTTTTTGCAAATCATGTTTTAATGACAAAAAGTGAAATTAAAAATCAACATTAATTTCTTTACTGTGTATCATTTTTTTTTTCAGTGTAGTCCTTATCCATACCTACAACTTTGCCAAAGACACCAAATCACTCAAAAAAATCCTTTTCCATTTATCATTTTTGCATGGACAGCTGCCGAATTTGTATGGAAAATTATATGGACAAACTAATGATGCAAAATGGCTTCTTTGGGCATACACTAAATCCCCTAAATACGCTCCCCCCGATTGCGCCTCCCCCGTTTTGCGCCCCCCGAATTGCGCTCAAACCCCGAAATAACGCTCCCCCCAAATAACGCTCTAATTGGCGCAAATCGGGGGAGCGTTATTTCGGGGTTTTGGCGTAAAATGGGGTTTTCTTTTTTAATGTACTTTATTTACATATAAATGAAACATTTGTATAAGGGGTCATCCACAAAACACGGATAAGGGGCCATCCACAAATCTGGGTATCCAAGAACTTCCGGAAGTCATGCCCTAGATATCTACCTGATCATCGAGGGTCTATATGGGTCTATTAACCATCGGTATAGCTTCAGGTAGTTTCAGTAAACCACGATGGATACTCTGGGGTACGTTGGATTGTTAAGGGTCCTCCAGGAACTCCATGAAGTTATGACCTGATGATCTACCTGATCAACGGGGGTCTATATTGGTGTATTAACCATCGGTATAGCTTCAGGTAGCTTCAATAAACCACGATGGATACTTTTGGGTACGTTGGATTGTTATCGATCCTCCAGGAACTCCAGGGAGTTATGACCTGATGATCTACCTGATCAACGGGGGTCTATATGGGTATATTAACCATCGGTATAGCTTCAGGTAGCTTCAGTGGATCACGATGGATACCCTTCGCCATGTTGGATTATTATGGGTCCTCCAGGAACTCCCGGGAATTATGACCTGATGATCTACCTGATCAACGGGGGTCTATATGAGTGTATTAACCATCGGTATAGCTTCAGGTAGCTTCAATAAACCACGATGGATACTCTTGGGTACGTTGGATTGTTATGGGCCCTCCAGCAACTCCCGGGAGTTATGACCTGATGATCTACCTAATCAACGAGGGTTGGTCTATATGGGTCCAACAATCCAACGAACTCCAGAGCATCCATCGTGGTTCAGTGAAGCTAACTGAAGCTATACCGATGATTTATACACCCGTATAGACCCCCGTTGATCAGGTAGATCATCAGGTCATAACTCCCGGGAGTTCCTGGAGGGCCCATAACAATCCAACGAAACCCAGAATATCCATCGTGGTTCACTGAAGCTACCGGAAGCTATACCGATGGTTGATATACCAATATAGAAACCCGTTGTTCAGGTAGATCATCAGGTCATAGCTCCCGGGAGTTCCTGGAGGACCCATAACAATCCAACATGGCGAAGGATATCCATGGTGGTTCACTGAAGCTACCTGAAGCTATACCGATGGGTAATATACCAATATAGACCCCCGTTGATCAGGTAGATCATCAGGTCATAACTCCCGGGAGTTCCTGGAGGACCCATAACAATCCAACGTAACCCAGAATATCCATCGTGGTTCACTGAAGCTACCGGAAGCTATACCGATGGTTAATATACCCATATAGAAACCCGTTGATCAGGTAGATCATCAGGTCATAACTCCCGGGAGTTCTTGGAGGACCCATAACAATCCAACATGGCGAAGGATATCCATGGTGGTTCACTGAAGCTACCTCAAGCTATACCGATGGGTAATATACCAATATAGACCCCCGTTGATCAGGTAGATCATCAGGTCATAACTCCATGGAGTTCCTAGAGGACCCATAACAATCCAACATGACGAAGGATATCCATCGTGGTTCACTGAAGCTACCTGAAGCTATACCGATGGGTAATATATACATATAGACCCCCGTTGATCAGGTAGATTATCAGGTAATAACTCCCAGGAGTTCCTGGAGGAGCCATAACAATCCAACGTAACCCAGAATATCCATCGTGATTCACTGAAGCTACCGGAAGCTATACCGATGGTTAATTCACCCATATAGACCCCCGTTGATCAGGTAGATCATCAGGTCATAACTTCATGAAGTTCCTGGAGGACCCATAACAATCCAACATGGCGAAGAGTATCTATCGTGGTTCACTGAAGCTACCTGAAGCTATACCGATGGTTAATACACTCATATAGACCCCCGTTGATCAGGTAGATCATCAGGTCATAACTCCCGGGAGTTCTTGGAGGACCCATAACAGTCTAACGTTATCCAGAATATCCATCGTGGTTCACTGAAGCTACCGGAAGCTATACCGATGGTTAAGTCACCCATATAGACCCCCGTTGATCAGGTAGATCATCAGGTCATAACTTCCGAGAGTTCCTGGAGGACCCATAACAATCCAACATAGCGAAGAGTATCTATCGTGGTTCACTGCAGCTACCTGAAGCTATACCGATGGTTAGTTCAACCATATAGACCCTCGATGATCAAGTAGATATATAGGGCATGACTTCCGGGAGTTCTTGTATACCTAGAATTGTGGATGGTCCCTTACCCTTGTTTTGTGGATGACCCCTTATACAAATGTTTCATTTATTTGTAAATAATGTACATTAAAAAAGAAAACCCCATTTTACGCCAAAACCCCGAAATAACGCTCCCCCCGTTTGCGCTCAAACCCCGAAATAACGCTCCCCCCGTTTGCGCTCAAACCCCGAAATAACGCTCCCCCGAATTGCGCTCTCCCCCGGTGTGCGCCCCCCCAAAAAGAGCGCATATGGGGGATTTAGTGTACCTATCAAAGTTTGCGATTTTTCCGCAAAATGACGAGTACAATTAAAATACGTAAGGAATGGTTGAGAAACATACTGACCGTGGTAGAGAAGTGTTCAAAGTACCTCAAGAAGAACTTTTCATAAATTTTTGAAAAGTTTTAAAAGTTAGTTAACTATAGTCAAGAAAATGTTGACGAAAGTCATTATTTTAAACTTCTCAAAGTTTCATGATTTTCTCTCTCAATGTGTCATGATTTTCTCTCTCAATGAACATGATTTTGAATCGGAAAACGGAATGCATTTTCGGATTCTTTGGACAATTTTCCACTAGGAGAAGGTTAAATAAGTTTGCAAAGAATAAATAATATGTTATAGGCAATTTCAGTTGAACAAATTTCATGTAAAATTTGAAAACTTGTGATTCGTACTTCGAATTCAGTAAGAAATGCGATATAAATCGATAATTTTATAAACAAAACTAGTTTTAACAAATTTCATGCAAAATTCCGACTTTTTAATAATTTTACCTAAAATTAAAATGTATTTAAAAAAACTATAAATTTAGTTATCTAAATATAAACATTGATTTTTTTTTTCTTTAAAGCTATATTAGCAACCTAAGTGATGGTACAATTTACGCAAAAATAAAATTTGAACATCCTTGATCTGATTTTCAAAAGAAAAACTATGACTTTGATAGTCACCCCGGAATTTAAACTAAGAGTTTTTAACGTAACTATTTTTCTAAACACAATTGATTTTTTTTTTTTTCAAAATAGTGCATGGACTTTGTGTGGCCTACCTCAGTACATGTTTTAAAAATAATAATCTTGAGAAAAACCTTACCTGTTGGAAAATATTCCAACAACAAATTGAAATTCTATCAAAGTCACCCCGGTTTACGGTGCCAAAGGTACCAAAAAAGTTTCAGCCAGATTAAAAAATACAAAAAAATTAAATTAATAAAAAAAAGACCGATTTCGTGGAGAGTTGTTCAGGTAAAACATTTAACCGCATTTTCACTCGGAACGTCAAAAAGCGACGTGCGTCAAGCAAAAATTGGTAAGCTGTAATTTCAACACAGCTTAATATTTTTAAGTCCCAAATTCCAAATTTGTCTAAATATTTACTTTAAAAAGTTATGGTTATACCATAGGGTCATATCGGCTAAGTGTCCGAATTTTTGCTCAGCCTGAGCCTTACTCATACTCATTAGAAGTCATTTCTGGTGACAAATGACTACATTTCGGTTAAAGTCATCATAATTCAATAAACAAATTCATTACGTATACAGTATGTAAAAAAAGTATTTACACCCCTTGGGCACTATGCACATTTTGTGATGAAACATGTAAAAAATTTAAAGTTTGACAGGAACATAGTACTACGTTTTGTTCAGAAACTCATGCCAAACATTTTGCTACAAAAAGCTCATGAAAAGATGATTTCTATAAAAAGTTATATAACAAATACTATTACGAAAATAAAAAAGGTGCAAAAAAAGTTTGTACACCTTTCGAAAAATTAACATAAATAATGTTATTTATTGAAAAATCACCATAAATCCAGTCTCCCAACTCGAAATAGGCATTCTTTTCTGATTAAAAAATAATTTGGATTGAATATAAAGTTTACTAACTACTTAGTATAAAAGTTTATATAACTCTGGAAATTCTATATAAAACATATCTAAACTCAATTTTGCAAACTTTTAATTCAACTAAATGTCAATATATTACCATAGAATTGCTAAATAAACATTTTGGAGTGGGTATAACACCGTTTTGGGGTATTAGTATTGATAGAATAGATTTTTCGTTGGAATTTCGTACCAACCCGGAATTACGTCGTAGGAAAATCCGCCGGCATCCGAACCGGTACACGATTCACAAGTCAACCTATGTGGAATCGGAAAGGGCATAAAATTTCCGATCTTTTGATACCCAAACATCTAGGTTTTCTATAAAACCCACGTTTTTAAATACCTAGGCAAAAACGTTGTTATGGTTTCGTTTGAGCAACCTACCAAAAATGTATGGAATTTTGTAATTTTTGTTCTCGTGGGTCAAACTTACTTTTTGCCCAGGTATTTAAAAACGTAGGTTTTAAAGAAAACCTAGATGTTTGGGTATCAAAAGATCGGAAATTTTATGCCCTTTCCGATTCCACATAGGTTGACTTGTGAATCGTGTACCGGTTCGGATGCCGGCGGATTTTCCTACGACGTAATTCCGGGTTGGTACGAAATTCCAACGAAAAATCTTTTCTATCGATACTAATACCCCCAAAACGGTGTTATACCCACTCCAAAATGTTTATTTGCAATTCTATGGTAATATATTGACATTTAGTTGAATTAAAAGTTTGCAAAATTGAGTTTAGATAAGTTTTATATAGAATTTCTAGAGTTATATAAACTTTTATTCTAAGTAATTAGTAAACTTTATATTCAATCCAAATTATTTTTTTAATCAGTCGAGGATGCCTATTTGGAGTTGGGAGACTGGATTTATGGTGATTTGTCTACAAATAACTTTACTTATGTTAATTTTTCGAAAGGTGTACAAACTTTTTTTGCACCTTTTTTATTTTCGTAATAGTATTTGTTATATAACTTTTTATAGAAATCATCTTTTCATGAGCTTTTTGTAGCAAAATGTTTGGCATGAGTTTCTGAACAAAATGTAGTACTAGGTTCCTGTCAAACTTTAATTTTTTTACATGTTTCATCACAAAATGTGCATAGTGCCCAAGGGGTGTAAATACTTTTTTTACATACTGTACATGTTTGGAACTGACGCGGATTGACAACTAGAGTTAAGCTATTTTATTCCAGATAAAGCTATTTTCCATACATACTCTAGTCTTACAAAAACCAGACCAATGTTTCAAACCTACAACAAATTACTTCTCAAATATTGACTCCAAGTCAATACCCAAATCTCCGAACAAGATGAACAAAGAAGCTCTTGTTCATCCCAAAGATAAAAGCCGTTCTTTTTTTATTCTTTTGAAAAAGGCAATAAACCCACGACAGCTTACTGACCGCACCGTAAAGTAATCTACGAAGTCAGGTTGTTGGACCCACCCGGAAGGTCCGGTAATCTGTTATTTTATTTTATTGGGCTACCACACAGACCAAAACTAAATCGCTCCAAAACCAACGCACACAATCCTCTGGACGAATGATCATGCAAAAAATATTTAACAGCAATCAAAATTCAAATTTTCAATACAAATTTGAAAGTAGCTTTAACTTCCCTTTCGTTATACTCCTGAAGAAAGCACTTTAATCTCTGATGTGCATCTTTTTCCCTCCTCCCAGAAGAGCTCGTCAAATTGTGCAGATACTGCATGAATATTCGAAAGAAATTCTCAGATACCTCAGACATCCTCTGATCTGCTCTGCGCATCCGAGATAGCTGAAATTATTTAATTAAAATTCCTCTGTTCAATTATCCCGACGCGCGAAGACGAATGAACGACGACGGATCAAGAGCTCCAACATGGCGTCCTGCCGCAAAGACCATTTCAGAAGCACTGTTTGTTCCGGACTCCTTTGATGTGAATTGTTACACAGTTTGCGTAAAAGGAACTCATTTTCACTGGCACTCAATTTAACGGAGAGTGACGCAATCAAAAGGGGTCTCGTTTTTTTCGGAATACTCTGAGTGTACAGTGTGCTAAGAGAGGAAAGAATTTGACTCTCAGTAAGTGCATGCTCTCTAAACGAAAGGGTAGAGCCGGTTTTCATTCAAAGTTGAGAGTTTGGTAGAGGCTTTGATGGCAAACAGCTGTGACGTTGTTTGTGTTATACTATTTTTTATATCTCACTTTTTTATCAAAAGGTAATTGAAACTCTAAACAGACTATGATATGGTTTTGTTTATAAAAATAATTTAATTAAATTCAGAAGGAGCAACATTTTTCTAGTTTCTTTTGAGGTCATCAGATCTATGGAAAATAAAAAGGGGAATGGTTTTTTTTTTACATTTTCAAAACATTGGAAATTAGTGAATCAGGGAAAAGCCTAAAAACCATTATTTAAATAATTTTATATTTAAAATCAATCATTTTGATAAGATTTTATGGTAACATTTTATCTGGTCCATTACCAAAGCATAATAATTTTTAAATTAAGCTTTTTGTAAAAATAAATCTTTTTATTCAATTAAACAATTTCTTCTAAGGGGAACGGTACGATTCCATGTTGATCATTTCTCCACGGAAACCAAAAATGTATTTTATCATAGAGAAAAATGGGCAAAAACTGTTTATAGGGATTAAATGATTTTTCATTTACAGGGATCAATGATTTTTCAATAATTTTCACATGAACTCCGAAAACTTTTCATAAATCAGTTTTAAATGCATTTTTTAAGGATGATACATTTTTTTCAATTTTTCTCAGCATAGCCCAATACTTTGCTGGAGACACTGAATCGATCAGATCCCTTCTCAAGATACATGTTTTTGAAATTGTCTGCTCTACAACATTGTGGAAATTTTAACACTCTTAAAATAATCCTGGGGAGTTTCAAAAATAAGCAATTTTAGAATTCAAAGTTTCGTTCTAATTGAAACAATGCCCTTCTCGATTATTACAGATTTGATAAGAGTATTCAAAAATAAGAGTCACAAAAACATTCAAAATTGAGTAACGAAAGAGGTGTTATAACTATAAAAACACATTTATTTCGGTTTTTTTCATCAAATTAGGCATGGAATTTCCTCTTACAAAACTCAAATCTCCATTATCCATTAAATCTTTCCCATTACACGCACATGTAAAGATTACCGTCAACCACAAAATGTATCACATAATGCTCAGTTAAATTTGCCGTTGTTTCCAAAACATAATCCCCATTCGAGACCGTTTCTATTTTAGCTCCACGCCGCCGGTAATGAGCGTTACGTGATTCTTGTAGCAACACAAAGATCAGCTCGTTATGCGGCACGACCTACGCACGGTTGTGGCTTGCATGCTCTGGGTGAAACATCTCAGTAAAGTTAATAACGTTTGAGCAAAGACTGTCTGCACGAAAACAGTTTAGAAGTGCTCTAAATCCTTCAGATTTATGTGGGTTAAAAGTATAGCTTCATTGGCGTTTTCGTTCTTGCTCAAAATATCACCAAATTCCTTTAGTTTTTGGAGTTTTTTAGTAGTGTAGCTATTTTCTCTTATTTTCTTGAGACAAAAATGAAAACAACGAACTAATCTTCTGCTGTAACATGTACTGGGCAGCCCCAAGTCTGACAAAAACAGCAAAAATGTGGAGTTCCAAGAAAGCACTCCGGAAACGAGCAACGCTCACATGTCGCTTACAGGATTCATTAGGGCGGAATAACATAAGGATTTGTAACTCTATTTTTTTACACCTAGAGGCGGTCCAAAAACGTGAGCTCTCCCATGGAATAACTGCTTCCTGTTTTTTTTTGTCTGCTGGGGATTTGGTCTCAAATTGGATGTTGAGCATGCATCAACAGTCAACCAACCAAACAACGCCACAGGAAACATGAAAACTCACGTCCATCAGAGTGAATTTCATACACAATTTCAGAGTAAATGGATACGATTTCGCCCTACCCGAAGTAACATCTAAAAACATGAAAAAATAACAGCCAACAATAGAGGCAAAACCCTCGCGCAGGAAATGCCAACATGTCCGTGATGGCTTGGAATGTCTGGGCGTGTAATCCTCGGCATAATTGTGGGAGGTGGATTAGTGTGCTCCGTAGTGTGCGTGAGAATACACGCACCCGTTGCTAATTGTATCTACTCGTGTAGCATATTTTGCTCTGACGGGTCATATGTTGTGCCTGCGCGAAAACACGTGTTCGGCAATGTCAGCTATGATACTTGCAACGACATTTTAGTCAGTGTCACTAGTGAAACTGTTCGTTACGTTGTAAATATTTTTGCTTGTTTTCAGGCCAATGCATTTCAATTTTCATAGAATCTGCCCGTCGGCATTTTTTCAATGTTCATCCAAACGTCAAGTTCAAGTGATCAAGTGTTTGAATATAGAGTAATTCTCTCCGATTTCAATGAAACTTTGTAGACATGTTATCCTAGGCATAAATAAGCCATTTTTGTGTATATGGAGCCGATAGAACTCGAAAAAAACATTTGAGAAGGGCGTAAGTTATTTAAGTATTTTTGTATTTTGCAATTTAAAAACTACTGTATCTCGAGGCCGTTGCATCGTATCAAAAACTGGTCAAAGACAAACTTGTAGGTAATTGGACGGGGTTTCTGAAAGAAATACAAAAAATCAAATCAAATTATTCGCTCTACAGCATTGCCTTGGCGTTCCCGATTACGGGATTCCTACTCGAAACTTGATGTCCGAAGGCTTGATTGTTGAGGCAATTGCAAATCTCTTTTTACACCTAAGCTTCCATCCACCCCGGGATTCGAACTGACGACCTTTGGATTGTGAGTCCAACTGCCTACCAGCGACTCCACCGAGGCAGGACCCAAGAAGACGACTCCTACACCTGGACTGAGCTATCGACCTAACCTTTTAGGTTAGACCGGGGCCAACATTTACTTCCCCATCCGACGGAAAGCGTGATCAGACAAATCTCGTCTCAGAATTTGCCACCGGGACCTTCTGGGATCGAACCCAGGCCGACTGGGTGAGAGGCAATCACGCTTACCCCTACACCACGGTCCCGGCTCTGAATACACTGAAACAAAAATAAGTGGCTATGAGATTTTTTGATGTAACGATTTTTTTTTTCTTTCAATTTTTTTTAGGAAATAGCCTAAAATGTTACAAAAAGACTGACGAAAAATGCAGGATGGTATGTCTCTCAAAAAAAAAATACAAAAATCATTTATCATTTTTTTTTTTTGAAAAGTGGTCTAAACGTCATTTTTTTTTTAAACCGGCAGTGGGAATCGATTCCTAAGACAATTTTACGTAAAGTCCCCATATTGACCACTGTTCGAAGTCCAATCCATGGGTTTTAAAAACAAAATTGTTGAAAAAATTGTTTTTTATGGTTTTTGGCAGTTTCTGTATGACAGGCTAGATTTTTCAGTCTCGCAAATATTTTTACCAGAAAGCTCGTCCAATTTCCCATAAGTTTGCCTTTAACAGCCCGTCCAATTTCCTATAAGTTTGTCTTTGACCACTTTTTGATACGATACAACGGCTTCGAGATACAGTAATTTTTAAATTACAAATTACAAAAATATTTAAATAACTTACGCCCTTCTCAAATGTTATTTTCGAGTACTATCGGCTCCATATACATAAAGCCTTAGAAAGAGTTATAAAAACGATATTTGTATTTTTTACTTTTATTTCAGGAGCGACATGCCATCTTGCATTTTTTGTGAGGCTTTTTGTAACATCTTAGGCTGTTTCCACAAAAATTTTTGAACGAGAAACCTATAACTTTAGTTTTTTAGGCAATGCGGGACCCCTCTTCGATTTGCGTTAAACTTTGTCGCTAGGGGTCATTGTTATCCCTGATTACGTATCCGGACTCCTTTTTTAAATATCTCGTGATGGAGGGGCGAACATTCGAAAAAATGCGCCTTTTTCAGTAATTTACAGCCTGAAATGGTGATAATTTGGAAATTCGATGTCAAATGAAAAAAAAAACAAAGTTGACTTTGAAGCTGTCGGCCACCATTGCTAGTACCAACCAACCACTAGTGTCTGGGCTCCTAAGTGTATGAAAGTATGGCACGGAGCAACGGCACCGAATATCCATATTTACACAAAGAATTTTAGAGCGCCCGCCGCGGGATTCGAACCGGCGACCTCTGGATTGTGAGTCCAGTGTGCGGTCCGATTGATCCACACGGGCGGGACGCACCTCAAAATGATCATATGAACTTTATTGTATAATTGGACACCCGATTCGAACACAAATTAATTTTAAAAATTTGCTTTTCCAAAAATATTTCAAAAATATTACACAGCGTAACAAAATATTTTTTTTATTTTTTGGCAGCACGAAAAAAAATGCTCCTCTAGGGATCGGCTTCCCGAACAAAATGCAACCTGGCGCATATTTTTATTGTTATCCTAACTCGAGATATTCAATGCAGAAGTTTTGTATATGAATCACCCCCCGTCGGAAAATATTTTTTATTTTGTTTTCTCTGTAACTTTTGATCAATTAGGTCTTTTGGACGCTTCCGGTGTCATTCGACGGTAAATTGTTAGAAAAACTCAAGATTTGGTCCCATTGGCCGGTTCCGTAACCGGTTCCGGAGGAAATCCGGAATATTGGCCAAAACTGTGCAAAAACTTCAAAATTTTGAAGTTTTTTGCTCTTAATGCGAAGTGAACGCACTATAGCATGAAACAATCCATACAAACTAAAAAAATGTTGGTCCCAACATGTTTGAAGGTGTTTAATTGAAAAGGTGGCCATTGAGAACCGGTTCCGGTGAATCCGGATCCGGAAACTCCGGAAAAAATTAAGCAATATTTTCACAATTCCAATGTGTCAGACAGATATAAATAAAAGTGTTGTTGAAGCATTCTTTGCTACTTCATATTCATATTACCACAAAAACATGGCCAAGTGGCCAACGGGAACCTGCTCTAAATGTTCCGGATCAGGGAACCTGTGGAAATTATATATTTTTTATTAATGTTATGAAGCAGTTTTTATTAAGACATTTTCAATGTATCTGGAAAAAATCTGAATTGATTCAAAATCAAAATCAGAAATGTGGCCAAGTGGCCAACGGTAACCTGTTCTGAATGTTCCGGATCATGGAACCAGTGGACACTTGACATTTTTTTTAATTTTAAAGGCAGTTTTTTATTAAGAAATTTTCAAGGTTTCTGGAAAAAATATGAATTAATCCGAAATATAAATAAAAGTGTTTTTGAAGCATTCTTTGCTACTTCATATTCATATTACCACAAAAACATGGCCAAGTGGCCAACGGGAACCTGCTCTGAATGTTCCGGATCAGGGAACCTGTGGAAATTATATATTTTTTATTAATGTTATGAAGCAGTTTTTATTAAGACATTTTCAATGTATCTGAAAAATCTGAATTGATTCAAAATCAAAATCAGAAATGTGGCCAAGTGGCCAACGGGAACCCGTTCTGAATATTCCGGATCAGGGAACCAGTGGTCACTTGAAATGTGTATTAATTTAAAATAGCATAATTTAATTAGGAAATTTTCTAGTTTTCTACAAAAATCAGAATTAATTAAAATCAGAATCAGAAATATGCCCAGGTTACCAACAGGAACCCGTTTTAAATGTTCTGGATTAGGGAACCAGTGAACATTTGAAGTTTTTATCAAGTTTTCAAAAAACATATTTAGATTAATGAAATTTAAAAATTCCTGTAAAAATTAGGAACATATTCGATATCAGAATTAGAAATATTGCCAAGTGGCCTACGGGAACTCGTTCTGAATGTTTCGGATCATGTTACCAGAGGAAATTTGAATTTTTAATTAATTTTAAAAATGCATATTTTAATTAATGAAATTTTTAAATCCCTGGAAAATCTGAATGTATTTAGAATAAGAAATAAAAATGATGCCAAGTGGCCGACTGTTCCGGATCAGCGAGCCAGTGGTCACTTGGCATATTTTAATTTAGAAATTTTCTAGATTTCTAGAAAAATCTGAATTTATTTGAAATCAGAATTGAAAATGTTGTCAAGTGGCCAACGAGAATCTGTTCTGACTGATCCGGATCAGGGAACCAGAAATCACATAAAAAGTTTATTAATTAAATAAAAAAACATTTTTTAATTAAGAATATTTCTAGATTTCTAGAAAAATCTAAATTTATTTTAAATCATACTTAAAAATTTTGCCAAGTGGCCAACGTGAACCTGTTCTGACTGGTCACAATTTTTATTAATTTAAAAAAATATATATTTATTTTACTGATTTGTTTTAAAGTTTTGGAAAAAATCACAGTTTATTTAAAATCAGATTTAGTAATATTGCCAAGTGGCCAACGGAAACCCATTCTGAATGTTCCGGTTCAGGGAACCAGTGGTTACAATTTTTATTATTTCAGTAGTCACAATTTTTATTATTTTAAAATAAATATATTTATTTTACAGATTTTTTTAAAAATTTTGGAAAAAATCACAATTTATTTGAAAACAGAATTAGAAATGTTTCCAAGTGGCCAATGGAAACCCATTTTGAATGTTCCGGATCAGGGAACCAGTAGTCACTTGAAATGTTTATAGATTTAAAAAAAGTAGTCACTTGAAATGTTTATAGATTTAAAAAAAGCATAATTTAATTAGGAAATTTTCTAGTTTTCTAGAAATAGCAGAATTAATACAAAATTAGAATCAGAAATGTGGCCAGGTGACTAACAAAAACCCGTATTAAATGTTCTGGATTAGGGAACCAGTGAATATTTGAAATTTTTATCATGTTTTCAAAAACATATTTTGATAAATGAAATTTTAAAATTCCTGTAAAAATTCAGAATTTACTTGAAATCAGAATTAGATGTTGCCAAGTGGCCAACGGGAATCCGTTCTGACTGTTCCGGATCAAGAAACCAGTGGACATGCAGGGTTGTTACGGGAAAGTCGAAAGAAAATCCGCGCCAAATCCGCGCTGACCGAAACCTCAATCCGTGCGAAATTCACGCCATATAAAAAAATCGCGACAAACATTCAAGAAACATTATTTCCAAACAAAAAACTAATACAGAAAGTATTTGATAAAAAAAAACTCGTTTTATGTTTGAAGGAATGATAGCAAAAAATCCTTTTAAAAATACCTAAAGAGACGTCAAGAAAAGTGTCACCAAAAATTTTTTTGCGAATCAGAGGACACTACAATAATTTTGACGAATATAAACGAAATAGAAAATTATAAACCAATATAAACAAAATTTAAAAATCTAATAAATGAAATTTAACTTTAAAAATATAAGCTCAAAAAACCAAAATCTAAAATTTGAATATGATTGAATTTTAGATTTCGAAATTCTGAAAATTCAAAATCTATGAATTTTAATACAGATTGTTTTCCATATTCCACACTTAATTTCGAATAATTCCGAAACAAATTTCATTTCCAATATTTGAAATATTTTCTTCCAAAAATTAAAGAATTTAAAAATTTAAGAATTTAAGAATTTAAGAATTTAAGAATTTAAGAATTTAAGAATTTAAGAATTTAAGAATTTAAGAATTTAAGAATTTAAGAATTTAAGAATTTAAGAATTTAAGAATTTAAGAATTTAAGAATTTAAGAATTTAAGAATTTAAGAATTTAAGAATTTAAGAATTTAAGAATTTAAGAATTTAAGAATTTAAGAATTTAAGAATTTAAGAATTTAAGAATTTAAGAATTTAGAATTTAAGAATTTAAGAATTTAAGAATTTAAGAATTTAAGAATTTAAGAATTTAAGAATTTAAGAATTTAAGAATTTAAGAATTTAAGAATTTAAGAATTTAAGAATTTAAGAATTTAAGAATTTAAGAATTTAAGAATTTAAGAATTTAAGAATTTAAGAATTTAAGAATTTAAGAATTTAAGAATTTAAGAATTTAAGAATTTAAGAATTTAAGAATTTAAGAATTTAAGAATTTAAGAATTTAAGAATTTAAGAATTTAAGAATTTAAGAATTTAAGAATTTAAGAATTTAAGAATTTAAGAATTTAAGAATTTAAGAATTTAAGAATTTAAGAATTTAAGAATTTAAGAATTTAAGAATTTAAGAATTTAAGAATTTAAGAATTTAAGAATTTAAGAATTTAAGAATTTAAGAATTTAAGAATTTAAGAATTTAAGAATTTAAGAATTTAAGAATTTAAGAATTTAAGAATTTAAGAATTTAAGAATTTAAGAATTTAAGAATTTAAGAATTTAAGAATTTAAGAATTTAAGAATTTAAGAATTTAAGAATTTAAGAATTTAAGAATTTAGAATTTTAGAATTTTAGAATTTAAGAATTTAAGAATTTAAGAATTTAAGAATTTAAGAATTTAAGAATTTAAGAATTTAAGAATTTAAGAATTTAAGAATTTAAGAATTTAAGAATTTAAGAATTTAAGAATTTAAGAATTTAAGAATTTAAGAATTTAAGAATTTAAGAATTTAGAATTTAAGAATTTAAGAATTTAAGAATTTAAGAATTTAAGAATTTAAGAATTTAAGAATTTAAGAATTTAAGAATTTAAGAATTTAAGAATTTAAGAATTTAAGAATTTAAGAATTTAAGAATTTAAGAATTTAAGAATTTAAGAATTTAAGAATTTAAGAATTTAAGAATTTAAGAATTTAAGAATTTAAGAATTTAAGAATTTAAGAATTTAAGAATTTAAGAATTTAAGAATTTAAGAATTTAAGAATTTAAGAATTTAAGAATTTAAGAATTTAAGAATTTAAGAATTTAAGAATTTAAGAATTTAAGAATTTAAGAATTTAAGAATTTAAGAATTTAAGAATTTAAGAATTTAAGAATTTAAGAATTTAAGAATTTAAGAATTTAAGAATTTAAGAATTTAAGAATTTAAGAATTTAAGAATTTAAGAATTTAAGAATTTAAGAATTTAAGAATTTAAGAATTTAAGAATTTAAGAATTTAAGAATTTAAGAATTTAAGAATTTAAGAATTTAAGAATTTAAGAATTTAAGAATTTAAGAATTTAAGAATTTAAGAATTTAAGAATTTAAGAATTTAAGAATTTAAGAATTTAAGAATTTAAGAATTTAAGAATTTAAGAATTTAAGAATTTAGAATTTAAGAATTTAAGAATTTAAGAATTTAAGAATTTAAGAATTTAAGAATTTAAGAATTTAAGAATTTAAGAATTTAAGAATTTAAGAATTTAAGAATTTAAGAATTTAAGAATTTAAGAATTTAAGAATTTAAGAATTTAAAAATTTAAGAATTTAAGAATTTAAGAATTTAAGAATTTAAGAATTTAAGAATTTAAGAATTTAAGAATTTAAGAATTTAAGAATTTAAGAATTTAAGAATTTAAGAATTTAAGAATTTAAGAATTTAAGAATTTAAGAATTTAAGAATTTAAGAATTTAAGAATTTAAGAATTTAAGAATTTAAGAATTTAAGAATTTAAGAATTTAAGAATTTAAGAATTTAAGAATTTAAGAATTTAAGAATTTAAGAATTTAAGAATTTAAGAATTTAAGAATTTAAGAATTTAAGAATTTAAGAATTTAAGAATTTAAGAATTTAAGAATTTAAGAATTTAAGAATTTAAGAATTTAAGAATTTAAAATTTAAGAATTTAAGAATTTAAGAATTTAAGAATTTAAGAATTTAAGAATTTAAGAATTTAAGAATTTAAGAATTTAAGAATTTAAGAATTTAAGAATTTAAGAATTTAAGAATTTAAGAATTTAAGAATTTAAGAATTTAAGAATTTAAGAATTTAAGAATTTAAGAATTTAAGAATTTAAGAATTTAAGAATTTAAGAATTTAAGAATTTAAGAATTTAAGAATTTAAGAATTTAATTTAAGAATTTAAGAATTTAAGAATTTAAGAATTTAAGAATTTAAGAATTTAAGAATTTAAGAATTTAAGAATTTAAGAATTTAAGAATTTAAGAATTTAAGAATTTAAGAATTTAAGAATTTAAGAATTTAAGAATTTAAGAATTTAAGAATTTAAGAATTTAAGAATTTAAGAATTTAAGAATTTAAGAATTTAAGAATTTAAGAATTTAAGAATTTAAGAATTTAAGAATTTAAGAATTTAAGAATTTAAGAATTTAAGAATTTAAGAATTTAAGAATTTAAGAATTTAAGAATTTAAGAATTTAAGAATTTAAGAATTTAAGAATTTAAGAATTTAAGAATTTAAGAATTTAAGAATTTAAGAATTTAAGAATTTAAGAATTTAAGAATTTAAGAATTTAAGAATTTAAGAATTTAAGAATTTAAGAATTTAAGAATTTAAGAATTTAAGAATTTAAGAATTTAAGAATTTAAGAATTTAAGAATTTAAGAATTTAAGAATTTAAGAATTTAAGAATTTAAGAATTTAAGAATTTAAGAATTTAAGAATTTAAGAATTTAGAATTTAAGAATTTAAGAATTTAAGAATTTAAGAATTTAAGAATTTAAGAATTTAAGAATTTAAGAATTTAAGAATTTAAGAATTTAAGAATTTAAGAATTTAAGAATTTAAGAATTTAAGAATTTAAGAATTTAAGAATTTAAGAATTTAAGAATTTAAGAATTTAAGAATTTAAGAATTTAAGAATTTAAGAATTTAAGAATTTAAAATTTAAGAATTTAAGAATTTAAGAATTTAAGAATTTAAGAATTTAAGAATTTAAGAATTTAAGAATTTAAGAATTTAAGAATTTAAGAATTTAAGAATTTAAGAATTTAAGAATTTAAGAATTTAAGAATTTAAGAATTTAAGAATTTAAGAATTTAAGAATTTAAGAATTTAAGAATTTAAGAATTTAAGAATTTAAGAATTTAAGAATTTAAGAATTTAAGAATTTAAGAATTTAAGAATTTAAGAATTTAAGAATTTAAGAATTTAAGAATTTAAGAATTTAAGAATTTAAGAATTTAAGAATTTAAGAATTTAAGAATTTAAGAATTTAAGAATTTAAGAATTTAAGAATTTAAGAATTTAAGAATTTAAGAATTTAAGAATTTAAGAATTTAAGAATTTAAGAATTTAAGAATTTAAGAATTTAAGAATTTAAGAATTTAAGAATTTAAGAATTTAAGAATTTAAGAATTTAAGAATTTAAGAATTTAAGAATTTAAGAATTTAAGAATTTAAGAATTTAAGAATTTAAGAATTTAAGAATTTAAGAATTTAAGAATTTAAGAATTTAAGAATTTAAGAATTTAAGAATTTAAGAATTTAAGAATTTAAGAATTTAAGAATTTAAGAATTTAAGAATTTAAGAATTTAAGAATTTAAGAATTTAAGAATTTAAGAATTTAAGAATTTAAGAATTTAAGAATTTAAGAATTTAAGAATTTAAGAATTTAAGAATTTAAGAATTTAAGAATTTAAGAATTTAAGAATTTAAGAATTTAAGAATTTAAGAATTTAAGAATTTAAGAATTTAAGAATTTAAGAATTTAAGAATTTAAGAATTTAAGAATTTAAGAATTTAAGAATTTAAGAATTTAAGAATTTAAGAATTTAAGAATTTAAGAATTTAAGAATTTAAGAATTTAAGAATTTAAGAATTTAAGAATTTAAGAATTTAAGAATTTAAGAATTTAAGAATTTAAGAATTTAAGAATTTAAGAATTTAAGAATTTAAGAATTTAAGAATTTAAGAATTTAAGAATTTAAGAATTTAAGAATTTAAGAATTTAAGAATTTAAGAATTTAAGAATTTAAGAATTTAAGAATTTAAGAATTTAAGAATTTAAGAATTTAAGAATTTAAGAATTTAAGAATTTAAGAATTTAAGAATTTAAGAATTTAAGAATTTAAGAATTTAAGAATTTAAGAATTTAAGAATTTAAGAATTTAAGAATTTAAGAATTTAAGAATTTAAGAATTTAAGAATTTAAGAATTTAAGAATTTAAGAATTTAAGAATTTAAGAATTTAAGAATTTAAGAATTTAAGAATTTAAGAATTTAAGAATTTAAGAATTTAAGAATTTAAGAATTTAAGAATTTAAGAATTTAAGAATTTAAGAATTTAAGAATTTAAGAATTTAAGAATTTAAGAATTTAAGAATTTAAGAATTTAAGAATTTAAGAATTTAAGAATTTAAGAATTTAAGAATTTAAGAATTTAAGAATTTAAGAATTTAAGAATTTAAGAATTTAAGAATTTAAGAATTTAAGAATTTAAGAATTTAAGAATTTAAGAATTTAAGAATTTAAGAATTTAAGAATTTAAGAATTTAAGAATTTAAGAATTTAAGAATTTAAGAATTTAAGAATTTAAGAATTTAAGAATTTAAGAATTTAAGAATTTAAGAATTTAAGAATTTAAGAATTTAAGAATTTAAGAATTTAAGAATTTAAGAATTTAAGAATTTAAGAATTTAAGAATTTAAGAATTTAAGAATTTAAGAATTTAAGAATTTAAGAATTTAAGAATTTAAGAATTTAAGAATTTAAGAATTTAAGAATTTAAGAATTTAAGAATTTAAGAATTTAAGAATTTAAGAATTTAAGAATTTAAGAATTTAAGAATTTAAGAATTTAAGAATTTAAGAATTTAAGAATTTAAGAATTTAAGAATTTAAGAATTTAAGAATTTAAGAATTTAAGAATTTAAGAATTTAAGAATTTAAGAATTTAAGAATTTAAGAATTTAAGAATTTAAGAATTTAAGAATTTAAGAATTTAAGAATTTAAGAATTTAAGAATTTAAGAATTTAAGAATTTAAGAATTTAAGAATTTAAGAATTTAAGAATTTAAGAATTTAAGAATTTAAGAATTTAAGAATTTAAGAATTTAAGAATTTAAGAATTTAAGAATTTAAGAATTTAAGAATTTAAGAATTTAAGAATTTAAGAATTTAAGAATTTAAGAATTTAAGAATTTAAGAATTTAAGAATTTAAGAATTTAAGAATTTAAGAATTTAAGAATTTAAGAATTTAAGAATTTAAGAATTTAAGAATTTAAGAATTTAAGAATTCAAGAATTTAAGAATTTTTTTGCGAATTTTGAGATTTTTGTTTTTTTTTGTTTGCAAAATTGTTTTAAATTTTATATTTTTAGTTTTCAAATATTGTTTTTTTATTTTGATTTTTTTAAATTTGATTTTTCTATAAATTTTGAATTTTTGATTTTTAAGTTTTTGGAGATTTTAAAATTCTGAATTTAGAAATTTTGGATTATTTTAATTACGATTTTGGAAATAATCTGAATTTTAATAATATGAATGAAATAATCTGAATTTTAAAAATTGTTTAGAAAAACTATTAAAATATAAAAAAAGTTTCGAATTGATGAAATTTGAATTTTGAATAATGAAACATTAATTTTTGAATGTTCTGATCTTTTATTTTTCGCCAAAAATGTTTAAATTTTGAAAAAAACATTACTCAAAACTCAAAAGAAATTACATATTCAGAGGCGGACATATTAAGAAATGAGTTAAGTGTAGTAATAATTTTATTTGAGAAATTCTCAACCATACATTTAAAAAATAATCTCTACATAATCTTCATCGAAATTTTTCGACGGTTCGTATTAAGAAAATACAAACATTTTCAGAAAAAAAATCTATTAATGAGAAATTTTCATTGCAATCAATGGAAAAAAAACAAATTTGCGTAATTCTTGAAAATATTTTTCTTAATAACTTGAAAGTAATTCTTTATAATAAATTAATAAACATTGTGACCAGTCAGAACAGGATCTTGTTGGCTACTTGGCAACATTTTTAATTCTCATTTCGAAGATGTTCTGATATTTAACAGGAATTTTAAAATTTCATTAATCAAAATATGTTTTTTGAAAACTTGATAGTAATTTCAGATGTTCACTGGTTCCCTGATCCAGAAGATTTAAAACGGGTTCCTGTTGGTCACCTGGCCACATTTCTGATTCTGATTTCAAATAAATTGTGATTTTTTCCAAAATCAGTATTTTTTTAAATTAATAAAAATTGTGACCAGTCAGAACAGGTTCTCGATGGCCACTTGACAACATTTATATTTCTAATTTTAAATAAATTCAGATTTTCCAGCAATTTAAATAAAAATTAAATATGCTTTATTAAAATTAATTAAAAATCAAATGTTCTGGGACTGGTTCCTAATCCAGAACATTTAATACGGGTTTTTGTTAGTCACCTGGCCACATTTCTGATTCTTATTTTGAATAAATTCTGCTATTTCTAGAAAACTAGAAAATTTCCTAATTAAATTATGCTTTTTTTTAAATCAATAAACATTTCAAGTGACTACTGGTTCCCTGATCCGGAACATTGAAAATGGGTTTTCATTGGCCACTTGGAAACATTTCTGATTCTGTTTTCAAATAAATTGTGATTTTTTCCAAAATTTTTAAAAAAATCTGTAAAATAAATATATTTTTTTAAAAATAATAAAAATTGTGACTAGTCAGAATAGGTTCTCGTTGGCCACTTGACAACATTTTCAATTCTGATTTCAAATAAATTTAGATTTTCCAAGAAATCTAGAAAATTTCATAATTGAAATATGCTTTATAAAATAAACAAAACAAAAGTCAAGTAAACACTGGTTCCCTGATCCGGAACAGTTGGCCACTTGGCAACATTTTGATTTCTAATTTTAAATATATTCTAATTTTTACAGGAATTTTAAAATTTCATTAATCAAAATATGTTTTTGAAAACATGATAAAAATTTCAAATGTTCACTGGTTCTCTAATCCGGATTATTTAAAGCGGGTTCCTGTTGGTCACCTGGCCACATTTCTGATTCTGATTTTGAATAAATTCAGATTTTTCTAGAAAACTAGAAAATTTCCTTATTAAAATATGCTTTTTTTAATTAATAAACATTTCAAATAACCACTGGTTCCCTGAACCGGAACATTCAGAATGGGTTTCCGTTGGCCACTTGGCAATTTTACTAAATCTGATTTTAAATAAACTGTAATTTTTCCAAAACTTTAAAACAAATCAGTAAAATAAATATATATTTTTAAATTAATAAAAATTGTGACCAGTCAGAACAGGTTCACGTTGGCCACTTGGCAAAATTTTTAAGTATGATTTAAAATAAATTTAGATTTTTCTAGAAATCTAGAAATATTCTTAATTAAAAAATGTTTTTTATTTAATTAATAAACTTTTTATGTGATTTCTGGTTCCCTGATCCGGATCAGTCAGAACAGATTCTCGTTGGCCACTTGACAACATTTTCAATTCTGATTTCAAATAAATTCAGATTTTTCTAGAAATCTAGAAAATTTCTAAATTAAAATATGCCAAGTGACCACTGGCTCGCTGATCCGGAACAGTCGGCCACTTGGCATCATTTTTATTTCTTATTCTAAATACATTCAGATTTTCCAGGGATTTAAAAATTTCATTAATTAAAATATGCATTTTTAAAATTAATTAAAAATTCAAATTTCCTCTGGTAACATGATCCGAAACATTCAGAACGAGTTCCCGTAGGCCACTTGGCAATATTTCTAATTCTGATATCGAATATGTTCCTAATTTTTACAGGAATTTTTAAATTTCATTAATCTAAACATGTTTTTTGAAAACTTGATAAAAACTTCAAATGTTCACTGGTTCCCTAATCCAGAACATTTAAAACGGGTTCCTGTTGGTTACCTGGGCATATTTCTGATTCTGATTTTAAATAATTCTGATTTTTGTAGAAAACTAGAAAATTTCCTAATTAAATTATGCTATTTTAAATTAATACACATTTCAAGTGACCACTGGTTCCCTGATCCGGAATATTCAGAACGGGTTCCCGTTGGCCACTTGGCCACATTTCTGATTTTGATTTTGAATCAATTCAGATTTTTTCCAGATACATTGAAAATGTCTTAATAAAAACTGCTTCATAACATTAATAAAAAATATATAATTTCCACAGGTTCCCTGATCCGGAACATTCAGAGCAGGTTCCCGTTGGCCACTTGGCCATGTTTTTGTGGTAATATGAATATGAAGTAGCAAAGAATGCTTCAACAACACCTTTATTTATATTTCGGATTAATTCATATTTTTTCCAGAAACCTTGAAAATTTCTTAATAAAAAACTGCCTTTAAAATTAAAAAAAATGTCAAAAGTCCACTGGTTCCATGATCCGGAACATTCAGAACAGGTTACCGTTGGCCACTTGGCCACATTTCTGATTTTGATTTTGAATCAATTCAGATTTTTTCCAGATACATTGAAAATGTCTTAATAAAAACTGCTTCATAACATTAATAAAAAATATATAATTTCCACAGGTTCCCTGATCCGGAACATTTAGAGCAGGTTCCCGTTGGCCACTTGGCCATGTTTTTGTGGTAATATGAATATGAAGTAGCAAAGAATGCTTCAACAACACTTTTATTTATATCTGTCTGACACATTGGAATTGTGAAAATATTGCTTAATTTTTCCGGAGTTTCCGGATCCGGATTCACCGGAACCGGTTCTCAATGGCCACCTTTTCAATTAAACACCTTCAAACATGCTGAGACCAACATTTTTTAGTTTGTATGGATTGTTTCATGCTATAGTGCGTTCACTTCGCATTAAGAGCAAAAACTTCAAAATTTTGAAGTTTTTGCACAGTTTTGGCCAATATTCCGGATTTCTCCGGAACCGGTTACGGGAACCGGCCAATGGGACCAAATCTTGAGTTTTTCTAACAATTTACCGTCGAATGACACCGGAAGCGTCCAAAAAGACCTAATTGATCAAAAGTTACAGAGAAAACAAAATAAAAAATATTTTCCGACGGGGGGTGATTCATATACAAAACTTCTGCATTGAATATCTCGAGTTAGGATAACAATAAAAATATGCGCCAGGTTGCATTTTGTTCGGGAAGCCGATCCCTAGAGGAGCATTTTTTTTCGTGCTGCCAAAAAATAAAAAAAATATTTTGTTACGCTGTGTTATATATCGTGTTCTTTGTAACTTTGCTGAATTATTGTGTAACAATATTCACTCACATCGAAGAGACATGATCTGTGATTTCGTGCTAGTTGGCATAGAACAACCCTTCAAAACTTAAAAAAATATAAAAAAAAATCTTTGACAACTTTTTTAATACGAGACGGCTAATGGCTTCGAGATACAGCAATGTCTAAATTACGGAGAAACAACAGGCTGGCTTCATATAGAACAAAAATGGATTTTAAACCTAGAATAACATGTCTACAAAGTTTCATTGAAATTGGAGAGTACTTAAAAAAACGTTACTTAATCCACCGGAAGGTGGTTGCTGCCTTCCTCCTAAAAGCCTTGCAACCACACACTACGAAAGCTTTGGCTAACGCTTACTTAGTAAAGATACTATACATCTGAGTGCTGCCATCTAGGTATGATAAATTTAATGAACCATTTGAAAGCACTGCAGTGTTTGTGTGCGTGCACTGAGCGTAAAGTTCCGACAGCTATCCGCCGGAGCTTTCAAATTATGTAAATAATGACCCTTTTTAGTATCAACCAAAACAGTTTTTCGAACATATCTTTTAAAGTACTGCACCAAGCCGGATGAAATTTAAAAAAAGACTTAAAGAACCTGAAGGCAAATCCAAAAACATAGATCCGGACAAAATCGGTCGAGCCAGTTCCGAGAAAAGTGAGTGAGAAAAAAAAATTCTACGTCCATCCACACGCACAGACATTTGCTCAGAATTTGATTCTGAGTCGATATGTATACGTAAAGGTATATCTGGGAGGCTTATTTAAAAAGTTCAATTTTTGAGTGATTTTATAGCCTTGCCTCAGTGAGGTGAGGAAGGCAAAACCAGTTTTAGCTGGAATCGCTCGCGTAGTTTGGAATGTTCGAGTTAATCCCACACAATTATCACCCCACAACTTTTTCGTTACAATTCTATGAATCCAAAGTTGTGAGCTAATTTGCGCGCCAAACCTGGAAACGCTTTCACCACTCGCGCAAATGTAGCTGGGCTGTTTTGTGAAAGAACAACTGCCACGTTGCGAATTGAAACTCACTTTTGTTGGGCAGTACGTGGAAAATTTAAATTGAAACCGATTTTAAGTTAGTTTTCAGCGCATAATTGCTTCTGAGATTTGTTCATTGGTTCTGCTTGAAAACCTCTAATGCTTTGGATATATTTTTTTGCAAAAATTGAATCCATAACTTTTTGTTTTTAACTTGACGATTAACACAATTTTTTGTTAGCAGAGAAAACCCACCCAAAAAATAAACAACGCAAAAAGAGAAGCTTCTTCAGATACCATTCCCAGTCTGACTTCAGTCAGTTTGTCCAGATTTATCGTCTTGCCCGTAAAGTGAGCATAAAACCGTTCTTCATTTCATTCATTTACTCATTCATACAGCGCGCCTGTATCTGCCCGCAATGTTACACACCACCCCCGGAGGGTCAGGAAATTAAAACGGCATTCCTTTTGCAGCTGCTTCCAAGAAGCTCTCTCGTCAGTGGGCTGGTGCTGGGGCAGCACAACAGCTCGTAATTTTCCTGTTAATTAGGAAAAGTTTGCAAATTGTTTGTGATCATGGAGAGAGAGGGTGCACACACATTTACACCGGCAACTCATCCCGAGCTTCCATGACTCCCGAATGGAAAATGATGGTCGGTGTATTTTGCAGCATGATTTTCCTTTTTCACCTCGCAGTACCTGCTAAGTGGGTGTGGAGGTGGTAATGCTTGCAAATTAAAAGCTCAGGAAATGTGTTCTCCAGCAAAACAAAATGCTTCAGAATGATGGAAATTTTGCACGATTTTGTTTTTCCTATGTTTAATTATTTGTTATTTGAGATGTCATTTTTTCATGACCCTAATCGAATATCTACCTCCGACACTTCATCATGTCTGTTGGCAGCAGCTAATTTGCACTTAGCATAGCGATAGACATCAAAACCCTCACTGCTAACATTGTGCAACCGTGAAGGACATGCTAGTGAACCAACGCGATTCGATAGACCGAAGAAATGCAATTAACGACAGGAGAGGATGTCAGCATGGCTGAACCCTTGAAGCACATCTCTAATGCATATTGCAGTCGATAACGAACTCAATCATGAGAAATTTATCAGATTTGCAGAATTATTCTGAGAAGTGTCATGTTTTCTAATACAAGCATTTATCTTTTTTAAAGGAAATGTTCTAAATGGGTTTTAAACAAATCATATCCAGAGTCGGCGGTTTTTGGCTTTGGAGACTTTACAAACCTCATGATTCTTATTGCTACATGGACTACGCTACCCTGGGCACCCAAGTGTTTGAGATGTGGCACTGGATGCAGGCACCCTGGCGCCGCTACCCATATTTATAACTAGAGTATTGTTTATTAGCTTTGGAAAGCTTTTCAGAGGCCATCAACAAACCCTATTCTGGAAAACCGAACGCGTCCTAATGTCAAGTCACCCAAATGAATATAAAAAAATATTTAAAAGCGTTCAAGTTAGCCAAACAAAACTAAATGTAAATGATATCAAACTAAAACAAGCCTCAGATATTGAATCCTAAAAATACGACCCATTGAACCCACTACATTTTGCCATCAATACACAATTACAACACTCGCCAAATCCGTTACCCTCAAGCAAATCCGTTACCCTCAAGCACCCTGCTGTTTGCAACAATGTAAATCCGATACGCAACTAATTATAATCCCCACTTCAAACGGTGCAACAAAGTATCAATTCGCGATAGTATCAACAAATGTTCAGCATAATGTTTCGGAAATAACAACGCTGAAAAATACTACCCATTCTATTGCACTGGAGTAATAAATCAACATCCTTGCGCAACGATTGCCATCGGGTGTATTATTTAGTTTTACGCTAGCCACCTGAAAGTGCTGAGGTTTTTCTTGGATTATGCAACGAGTTGCGAAATGGGTACTTATTTTTCAACGAGGTTTACCGAGTAGGATAAATGAGACTGAGTGCTGAGAAAATCGAGTTTTGCAACAAGCTTAACACATTTTTTTCGCTTGCAATTTCGCAAAGCACCCTGTGAGTCGAATTCCGTGTTTGAGCAATCAGACGCTGCCAAACTGCTTCAAAATTATTTAGAAATTTATAAAACTTTAAAGACTTTCAATGAGTGCTTATTAGGGTGCCCAGAATACGGGACTTTTTATCAAAACCTCGCTCCACAAGCTGAATATTGCTCCTTGAGCATTTTTAGGACTCTGGGTCAAATATGAGCAAAATCTGTCACCATTTACACAGAAAAAAATCAATTCCCGTAATCGTGAATTAAGTTCACGAATGTGAGATCCACGAAGGAATTTATTCATGAGTATGGTGCATTTGCACCATAAACGTGAATATATTCCTTCGTGGTTCTCATAATCGTGAACTGACTTCACGGTTTCGAGAATTGACTTTTTTTTGTGTACCCATTGATACCCGAAGGTAAAGTTTGTATGGGAAAAATCGAAAAAAATCCGTGAAATTTGCCCTTCGCAAATACCGTAAACCGGGGTGACTTTGATAGGATTTCAATTTGTTTTTAGAATATTTTCCAACAGGTAAGATTTTTCTCATGAGTATTATTTTTAAAACATGTACAAAGTCCATGCACTATTTCGGAAAAAAAGTTTTTTCAATAATGTTTAGAAAAATAGTTACGTTAAAAATTCTTAGTTTTAATTCCGGGGAGACTTTGATAGTCATAGTTTTTCTATTGAAGATGTTCAAACTTTATTTGTACGCTAAATGTACCATCACTAAAGTAGCTGATATAGTTTTCAAGCAAAAAAATCAATGTTTATATTTAGTTAACTAAGTGTATTAGCTTTTTAGCAAAATACATATAAATTTTAGGAAAAATTGTTAAAAAGTCGGAATTTTGCCTGAAATTTGATAAAACTAGTTTTGTTTGTAAAATTATCGATTTATATTGCATTTTATACTGAATTCGAAGAACGAATCACAAGTTTTCACATTTTACATGAAATTTGTTCAACTGAAATTGCCTTTTAATTTGGAGATTTTTTTTTAATTGTGTTTCAAAAACACATATTATTTATTTTTTACAAACTTATTTAACCTTCTCCTAGTTGAAAATTTTCCAAAGAATCCGAAAATGCATTCCGTTTTCCGGTTAAAAATCATGTTCATTGAGAAAATCAAGACACTTTGAGAAGTTGAAAATAATGACTTTCATCAACATTTTCTTAACTAAAGTTAACTAACTTTTTAAACTTGTCAAAATTTTATGAAAAGTTCTTCTTGAGGTACTTTGAACACTTCTCTACCACGGTCAGTATGTTTCGAAACCATTCCTTACGTATTTTAATTGTACTCTTCATTTTGCGGAAAAATCGCAAACCTATCAAAGTCACCCCGGTTATCAAAGTCACCCCGTTTTACGGAACCGCAAAATGCCGTGAAATTCTAAATATTTTATTGTCAAATTGTACCTCAAATTTTAATTTATACAATCCACAAGATTTTTAACAGGCATTTCAGAACTCATTTTTGGAGTTTTTGTTCATTGAATTTTTTTATAAAATGCAGATTATTGATTGAAAAACTCCAGCATAGGGGAACTATACCATTTTCAGCCTATTTCTGTTATCGGCCTATCAGCACTTTGATCACGAATTACAGCTTTCATAAAGTGTTTTTGACTGTTCCAAAGTAATAAATAGCTCAAATAAAAGTGAGCAAGCAACTCTCCATTGCTGGTACATCTGAAAATGTTGATTTAATAGCGGAAAACGGCAAAAGTGATGAGAATTGGTCGAACGGCTGAGACTGATTAAAATGGGTATATTTCCCCTCATAAGCATTGGTTTTAACATGCCATGGATAATACAATATGAAGTTTGAAGCGTGCTAGAACACATCAGGATTTTTTCTCTAGTATACACGAATTTAAACCAATCATGTGAAAGAACGTAATTTAAAAGTTCAATGCAACAATGCACAGAGCAGTTTGAGCAATTTTATTTAATGAAAACAATCATTATTTTGGTCATAATTGTTTTTTTTTTTAATTCAATATAATTTTAAATACAATACATTCTGTAAAATATTCTTTAAGTACCATGCAATCTTTTATAATTTTATGATATTGTGAATAACAGCTGTTGTTATAAATGGATTTTTGCCTAAACATTTTAAATACTCCAATTTCCCTTGTGTGTGTGCAACCATTTAAACGGGACCACGCGGTCGCTTCTTACAAATTGAATTGTTTCCATGTATTTTTAGCTCTCATTCTATACATGCAAATAACTCGCATAGGCATTTGGAAGGTGTTAGCTCTGCCGAGCTTCGGTGACCCATTTCTACGCTGGCTAGCCGAGCGCGAGGTACTTCAGCTTTGTCGACAAGCCCCGCCCTGAAGAACGTTTGGACCAATCGGATTCAAACGTTATTTAGAACTTCCGAACCCTTGTCAAATGGACAAGGACCCAGCCCGTATATAGTTGATGGTGGTAACAGTATTTCTAATTCCAGTCATAGCTCACTAAGTCGCTATGGCGTAGTGATTAGCATTTTTGCTTACCAATCCAAAAGACGGGGGATCGAACCCCCACTGAGCGACTTTGATTTTTCGTACATGTTCCAAGTTTCAAGATTTATATTTCCTATACTTTCTAGTTGGGAGCAGATGGGAATCGAACCCAGGTCCATTCGCTTACAAAGCGAATACCGTAACCAGTCAGCCACGGCCGCTCCTTTTTAAATACTCCAATTTCCCTTTTGCTAAAAACCATGGAAACAAACAAAATTTTATTTCTTTTATTTTACTGATTCTACATAAACTGGAGTTATTGACTAGAATGTGCTTTGTTTTGATAACAATTATGTATATTTAATTTCTAAAATTTCGCTAAAAATAAAATAAGCTGAATCCAAACATCTGCTTTTGAAAATTCTGCAAAATTTTATAAAATTTAGCTAATATTTTTTTGTCGTTGTTTTTTTGTTGTCATGATTCTTATATTTTGTATCTAAAACAACAACCAACTCTTTCAGTGACTTTTCTGTACTCAATTATTCCTCAACTACTCATTTTTGCGTTAATATCAAGCAGATTTTAAAGAACCGCGAAATCGCCGTGAAATTCCAATGTTTTCAAATTGGCATGCCACGTAATTTCAATTTTTTTGCCGTGAAAAATCACTAGCCCTAGAGATGAGTAAGTTCAACGGAATCGTAAAAATAACACGTTAAGGTTTATTGTACCTTTCAAAACCAGGACCCATCCCAGCTTCGGGCTTCGATCTAAAAAATAAGGCCGAAAATATAATTTTAAAATATTTGAAAAGCATATAAAATACAAATGAAAGAAGAAAAAGATAAAACAAGAGAAGTAAATTTTTCGTAGAACAAAACTTGCTCTGAATAACCTCTCGATAAACGGAAACTTATAAAATAAAAATGTAGTAGAGTACGTTTTGGTAATGAGCAATGCTCCACCAAAACTGGAAATGGATTTTCCATATATTTTTTTGTTTGGTTCAAACTTTGTGGGATCCTTCCCTATGGCCATTGCTCATCCATTCCAATTTTGTAATATTTAATTTTTGGCTCTTTTAAAATGTTAGTTTTGATTGTAAAATTTTCAATAGATCATAAAAATTTCGCAAATATTTCATTTTTCAAGTCTGTATGTCAGCAAAAAGAGGTCGAGACATTGAGTCTCAATTTTAATGGAAACTTTCTGAACTTTTCGAGGAAAAAAATGTCAGTTAAAATTAAACTTTAAATTATATCTTGAACACGGTGCCCTTGAACAAAAAAAATCGTGTTTGATTTTAAATTGAAATCTGAACTAAACTTACAATTTGATTCTCTCCAGAAAAATAAGAAGATTATGACTCGGCAGCAATATTTTCTCCGTACCTCTCTATGAATCAAAAGTTGCGGTTTTTTGTCCCCTAAATATATCTATAGATTTAAAAAAATGGGAAACAGTTTTTATTTTTGCGAAAACAACAAATTAAAAAATCGTCAACTTACAACTTTGTTGAAGACACCAAATCGATCAGAAAATGCCATTGAAACTTACAGATTTTCGAATATTTACGTACCGTTATTGTATGGAGACTGCCAAAATTGTATGGAGACTTGTATAGGTGAACCAATAACTTAAAATGGCTTAATTTAGTGAGAAGGCACTCACTAAATTTGAATCAAATTAAAAAATACAAAAATAAAAATGGTTGAAATCGGATGATTGCGTACACAGCAAAAAAAAGTGTAGTGTTTTCTCGACACGGAAATTATGAATCACATGCAAACTCTGTTGATATAAACTTAAGATTCGATGTAATCGTCTGTATCACATGTCAAATCATGTTTTTACGTATGATTTGTTGCAAATTTACATCAAATGATTAATGATGTGCAAAAATGTCACATTCAGAATTATTTCTTTTTCTGTGTAGCAAATTGCTCATTCATCAAAAAATCTTGTTTTGATTATTATTTCAATGAAAACCATTAATTTTGCCGTTGCAAAAAAAGGATTCCATTTTTCGAGCCAACGAAATAGCTTTCATTTCCAACAACAATACATTTATGCATCCAACTCACAAACCACACGTTTACGCCAACGGAATCATAATTAGCTCAATTGCGTAAATCGCGATGGTTGTTTACGCAAATAAACTGGAGACCCATTGAAACGGGAATCATTGTTTCCACTTTATAGTGTTATTAAGCCTAATTAAAGGTGTATTATTTGTTGGCATGCTCGGAAGTCACTGTCACTTGAAAAGTTTATTTAGGTAGTAAATATGGTTTTTTGAACATGATAAACAATAAAGCAAACTTTTTAGGTGTATTTTTATTTTTGATTATTTATTTGAGTATGATTGTGCTCAATTTTGAATTGCATTACTAAATATATATTTGTTACCGTCAGTGGGGGTGACATTGGGTCTTGAGGGTAAGATTGGGTCAAAGTGATTTTTGACGGATTTTACAATTTCTCAGGTTCTTCTCAATGAAAATGAATTCTGTTGAAAGGGTTGTGTAGGGGACATCTTAAGATGACTTCGCTGAAAAAATCTCGTTCCTAGAACAAATCCTGTTATTTTGGCAGCTGTCTAAAGTTGGGGTACGTTTTTGGCCAAAATGACCTCTCGAAAATCATTTTTCTAATATTTTTGTTAGAATTGCTCGAAAACTACCCAAATGTTTGAAAATCTCCACTTCAAACATTGTAGCGTGTCAATACGATTCCCTCGAACAAGAAACACTGTTGGATGACTTGTTTTTACCATATCGTTGTATTTGAGCATCATTTTAGTTTCATTTGACCCAATGTCACCCCCTCTAAGGGGTGATATTGGGTCAATTTTCAAACAATAGACATTTAAGGTAGTGTTCATCAAAATCAACCATATTTTGGGAAAATGTTAGTAAACTATCTAAGAACAAATCTACGTTGAAAGATTTTCGATGTTATTTAAATTGTTTTTGTTATTGAGAAAATACGAGAGGTGTATCGTTTTTGACCCATAGCCACCCCCACTGACGGTACATCATTGATGATGGTAAAGATGTTTTTCAGCAGCGTTTTTCGTGCGTTTTCCAAAATGTCGACCTTCGATTATACCGTGTTCGATTAGATTGGATTAGATATCGGTGATCGATTATACCGTACATCAAAAAAGTGTGTCCTAAGGGCTCTACGGTGTAAATCCAAAATTAAATGCCATCTTTCCCTAGTCAATTATCCCGAGCAGCTGCCCATCACGGTCCAACGCGCTTCAAACAGTTCGTTACTTTGGAAGGACAGAGTGCTGCAATGGAAAACAGCCCTAGGGTTCGAAAAAAAAGCTGAAACTTGGAAAGTAGTTTCGGTTGTGGCAACGTTCTGTCCCGTTTCCCCAGCGTCGTCGGGCCAATCTCCCGGAGACCGTACTGACACAGGTAATTGTACTTGAACAACATAATTATGGCTGCAGACGCCACCTCCACCGACAGTGAAGCTACTGTTGCTGCTGCAGATAGCCATCAGCGTCGTTTTATCTTTTGAACTTTCAGCGAAGATAAAAGCAAAACTGGCTGGAGTTAGCTTGGGTGGTTGGGAGATGAAAAGAGAAAGAATTATTTTCACTGCCAATAATTGAAAGGAAAAAAGGTAGAAAATAAAAAAAAATGAGCAAAGAGGAGGTTTGAAGGCAACAAGTTGTTCCTTTCCAAATCTCACACCTCTAAGTCTTAAACCATTATCCTCTCATCATAAACGTCGTTAGATAGACAAAAACACAGGAAACCTATCAATACAAAACAAACTGCCAACGGCCAGTTGGCCTCCGGAAACCGGAGACTGCGATGAAGTGACCACTCTGTCGCATTTCAAGTCCTCATCGTTCGTTTTCCTTTGGCCGTTCTCGTCGTTGACGGTTGATCATCGACAGGAGGCGGGTAAGAAACTCCACCCTAATGTGCTTCCTGTGTGTGGGTTCCCACTTTCGTTCCGGTCTGGGAAGCTTTGACCGGAATCCGGGTGTCGGACTTCTTGGCACTTTTTAGTGAGAAGAATAAATAGGAGGTCAGTTATTTTGGGGTAGAATTTAAAAACACTACCAATTTTGACAAGCTCAACAAATTCTAACAGGTTCGACAATCAAACTACTCATACTGTTGACGACTCTCCCCTTGCCGATCAAATATGTGCGAAGCAGAAACACATGCGTTCTGTCTGTTCTACGATGTCATTATCGATAAGAAAATGGTGGAACAATCCGATGAAGGGTGGACGGGCGCCCATATGGAACCGTTCACGCTCAAATTTGGGGACAGAAGACGAAAAATCGCAAGGTTAGCATCTCGGCAGCATAAACCATGGGGGAAAGTGTCCCTTTCGGAAAAAAATGTATTATTGGATTTTTTTTTTTTGTACATTCTGGGTTGAACAAATCCCGACTGCGGGCATTTTCAGAGTGTGTTAAAAAATCAATTTTACAGTTCACCAGCACCGATATATGATACCAGTTGGCCTGCGGGTATTTTCTATTACGGTGGATTTCGTTTTAGTGAAGTCTTATCTAGAATTGAGGTAAGCTACAAGATAACTTATCGTTTCATTGAAAGACCTGTATAAGTTATGTACATACTGCTTCAGAAACAGAGTCCATCATTAAATTAAGAAATAATTGCTGAAGTTATTAAGAGTGTACCCATTTAAAAAGTTTCACATCAATTAATTTACAAACTTTGCTCGTTAAACAAACCCAACCCAGTTCTAGATAAAGTTCGTCACGATGACAGCAATTCATCCGTTTTGTGCGTAATTGCAGTTAGATAAAGTGCAGTTCATACAGCTGAAGCTCAGAGCAAATTATGCCATCAATCCAGGGTGACTATTCTCCTCACAATGCTACAACAAATTAAATAGCTTCGCAAACTATTTCCGCCGCCATCATCGTCGTCCTGGCTGCACTTCCGGCACATTTTGCTAAAGTTGCTGCACCTGAGAATGCAACAAGTTTCCACCTCACTCTCTCTCCCCAACAGAGTCTTCCGGGAGCATTTTCTGCATCAGATTCGGCTGCAGCTTCGAGGGAGTGGTTCCCGATGCCAAACCTGTCCAAGTGCACAAATTCCGTGGAAATTTATGACGTTAATGAGTTTCAATTTAATTTAAAACTTTGTCTGCAGAAAAGCTCTCAACGTGCTCGGTTGTGCTTCCGAGACTCCGAAGGGGTCCTTCAACGTATAGACTAAGCTTTTGAATAATTCATATGTCATGATGCGGAAACGATAGCAGATTTATAAATATGCCCGCATCTAAACCATGCATAAGCACCACTTTAGCTTGAGTCATTTTCAAGAAAAGAAGTCACACAAAGAAGTACAATCAATTGGGACGATATTTTCCACTTGAAAAACTTGCAACATTTAAAAAAATCAAAACAAAGCCATTCTGCTTCAACGAGCACTCAATAAGGGATGAAATTTTCTGCGGATGACCGAGCAATGAAAAGTACACAATGAAACTGTATGCAGTGGGCAATTGTTGTCGTTATCGATTACCACGCCCGACTGTAAATATTTTGCAAAGTAGGGTTGAAGCATTCTTGATGAATTTTATGGAGGCGCATGGTGGTTGATATATTTGCTGTGCCTCGTACGCTCCACCTGAGACAGTACTGAAAATGTCACGGGCCGAGACGCGAAATTCATTGAGAAAATGTGACTGAAACAAACCCAATTCAGCTACGACTCTGTTCAAATAGTGGCCCTCTTTAATATTTGTAATTAATGTGAGGTTAGCAGAGTAGTGGGTCATCCATAATTTACATTAAAATTAATATTATTAATAAAACTAATATTGCCAAGAAAAGTGCTTGAGGCGTAATCTAATCACAAGACTTTTCAGCATGCTTTCATCGGACTGGCTGCGTTTGTGTTAGATAAGATTAGATTAGATTACATTAGATTAGATTAGAATAGATTAGAGCTGCAAACATTTAGAATCGGTTGAATGATTTTCCAATTAATTGTACAGCGATAAGTCGAAAGATGAACTCGGTAATCGTTTTAAAACAGAGTTTTAAGGGATATCCAACTTCACAAAGGTACATAATCAATCCTAAGGTCCTCATAACTTGCGACAGATCGTTAAACTTTTAGAATCGTTTGGAAGGTCTTTTGATCACACCGCCCAACAAAATTTCTGCGCAGGCTCAACTCGAGGGGAAACAAAGCATCTTGAAAATAGGCTCAAACTCACTTCAACATTGTTATAACTCCTCAATAAAGGCTCAAAACATTTTGCTGTCTTGAGCAAAGATGTGTAATAGGGTGTTTCATCCAAACAAAAAAGTTCTCAGAATCAGGCAAACCGAGGTTCCCCTAGTAGAGGATACTCATAGGGACTCTCATGCCAAATATCAGCCCATTTGGTTGAGAATTGGCCTGTCCCCAGCGGTTTAAAGTTTACATGGAAATTACTATGGGATTTTTGTGCTTTTCGTTCAATCGTTCCTACAGGTCTGGGGACAACATGGATTCACTCGGAATAAAGACAGGTGTGTAGGGGATGGTCCAATGAACAAATTCCAGAAGGAATTAGGCTTGTCCATTCTGTCCCCAAGGTGCGCATTGGATCGACGTCCGGTGTCTCCAAAACCAACGTTTCATCCTTCAAAAGCATCGCATTTCCTTAGTATGCTATGACGGCTAGGTGGAAACCACGACGCCCCATATGAGACGGTGAACACGTGGAGAGGCATCGATTGCATTATTAACACAAAATCATCATTTTACTTTATTTAGAATAGTTGAAATTCTTCCAGGAACATCAATAATTACAATTTTAGTGCTTTAAAGAATGTTTCTGAGCCAAAACTCGAGTAGATGCTCTGCCACGTGTTCACCGCCTGACATGGGGCGTCGTAATTTTCTCCTAGCCGTCATAGCATACTAAGGACAATGCGTACATTTGAAGGGTGAATCGATGATTCTGGAGACACCGGACGTCGATCCAATGCGCACCTTGGGGACAGAATGGACAACCCTAATTCCTTCTGGAATTTGTTTATTGGACCATCCCCTACACACCTGTCTTTATTCCGAGTGAATCCATGTTGTCCCCAGACCTGTAGGAACGATTGAACGAAAAGCATAAAAATCCCATAGTAATTTACATGTAAACTTTGAACCGCTGGGGACAGGCCAATTCTCAACCAAATGGGCTGATATTTGGCATGAGAGTCCCTATGGGTATCCTCTACTAGGGGAACCTCGGTTTGCCTGATTCTGAGAACTTTTTTGTTTGGATGAAACACCCTAATGTGTAATTTTATGTCATAAACAACTCTTCATAACATAGTAGGCCGCTAAAATGCTAACATTTTGAGTTATCACCAACAAAGTGCGTTTTTTTACCATTTTTGCAAAAATGGCGAATAGCTCGAGTAGATTAAGTGCTACAAATTTTTGCGCTTTCGATAAACTTTCATGAAATCTTCTCTTCTACAACTTTGCCAAAGACACCAAAGCTCTAAAATGTCATCCAACAAAGTTAGTACAACAACTCTTCCATTATTACATTATTCGGCTAGGATGCCACATAAAGGAGTTATCAATATTTTCCACGTAACTTTACCATTCCGAACAATGTGAAATGACGAAGATCAACTTTTTAGAAAGTTTTTTTTAGATATTTGTTTTAAATCATTAATTTTGAATTTAATTTTTTTTACAAAATTTCAAAATTGGACGAGAGTCTTCACTTCAAATTTTAGCCAATTACGTCCATCCAGTCTCAAGGAATCATGACACCCGTAAATCAAGTTTGATAGTTCGTTTTGTAGGGGAAATATACCCATTTTAATCACTCTAAGCTGTTCGACCAATTCTCATCACTGTTGCCGTTTTCCGCTATTAAATCAACATTTTCAGATGTACCAGCAATGGAGAGTTGCTTGCTCACTTTTATTTGAGCTATTTATTACTTTGGAACAGTCAAAAACACATTATGAAAGCTGTAATTCGTGATCAAAGTGCTGATAGGCCGATGATAGAAATAGGCTGAAAAAGGGTATAGTTCCCCTGCATGGCCAAATTTCAGGGATAAATCGACTGTTTCTCAAATTAATCATAAAATATCTTCATGAAACTTTCAGGAGTTGTGGTGGCGGAACAAAACATTTTTAAGTTACTTTTTTTTGAAAATCGCACATCCTTCACTCATCGCGTTCGTCAAATGACTGTCGTTCTAGAGCAAGCAGCTGTCAAAACCCAAAACCATGCACTCTGAAACGCGACAACCCATTCAAAAGTTCAATGCAACCTTTATGAAACGCAACTCATTCTTCTGTTTCTTCTAGGTTTTATTCTATCCGAAACTGAGTTAATAAGACTCAATAAATCATGAAAGTTGAGCTTGATTTAATTATTTAAAAATTTTCATTTTCTTTATTATTTTCGGTTTCTTTAATTTTCATCAGCGCTGTTCATTCCCTACGGGAGCTATATGAAATTTTGAGATTTTCTACATTTATGTAACTCCTTAAAGTAATTTCGTGCAGGTAAAATTGTACGCCAGTTTCTTGCAACTTTATAAAGTTTTTTACAGTGTAACGATTTTCTTTAAAATAGTTGAGCAGACGATTACAACAACTGTTATTCATAAGTGCGGGGTATGCTTGAAACCATTGCAAGTTAACGTGAATTTACCGTTTTTTATGAAATCTTTACAAAATATAGGATTGTAGAGCCAATGCTAGCCGTTGCTGAGCTTTTAATATTTCATAATTGGAACAAATTTTAACTGATGTTTAAAATTAAAACATAAAATAGCCCACCAATTCGAAAAACATTACTCTATTTTCATATGCTTAGCCAATGAAGTAGTGAGTGATAATTTCACTTTTACGACAGTCATCTAATACGACACCATCCTAATCCCCCGGGAGCAATTTTTGCCCTCACTTGCTCTGCCCAACTGATGGCAAGTTTCACAGCCCGCAATTCAACACATCTATTTTTTACGACAAAACATCCTGTTGCAATCGCTCTCGGTTTATGGTTATCACTTTGTGATGCTGCACAATAAAATAATACACCCCACATAAATGAAATCAACTGTGACTTTAGTTATCCAGAACGAACGAACGCGCGATAGCAGCCAACCATTTACGACTATCCTGCTTCGGGGCTTCTGTAGTGCACAGTTGAAAAAACTACTTAAATTATCTTCGATTTTTTAAATAACATTTTCATGAATCATTTAAGAATGCTTAACTTTATTTGCAAAATAAAATATATATATATTTTTTCAATGTGTCCAACACAGCAACAATAGGAGCGCCAGCACCAAAAGTGCTGTAAACACCATCTAATATTGCTTTTTCCCTCTACTTTTTCATAACCGCAATAAACTTGTCGCATTAGGTTAGGAGGATAAGACCACCAAAACCACCAGCCAGAGGCGCCTTGCCCATCACTCTTGTCCACCGGATCTGGGCAGCTTCCTGGTGGTGATAGCGAATGAAGACAATTCCTGGTGTCACGTTGTGATTGTGATGGATTTACTTTCGTGGGATTTATGGTTTCCCAATGAAAGTAGCAATGTTACTTTTTGATTTCCCTTTTTAGTTCAAGACTTCTTTTTCAATGAAATTATTTATTTTGATACTTAAAAGTTGAAATGGTTAAATTCACTAAAATCGACATTCTAAATTCAACAATAAATCACCGTAACATTCCCGTACGACAAGTAAACTACGGCAAACCGCACATTGTTGCCACAAGACCTCAAGGGTGAACCGGGTTCCTGTGTCCACTGTATGTCCCGTAGATCGATTCCACCATACAAAATCCACCTTTGCACTCAAACACACACAGAAGGGGTCCGTTGCATCGAACCCGAACCAATTCCTGCCGTGGTGACCGGCCTGGATTGGGCCCGGAGCTTCCGGCTGCTGGAGTACCAACATCAGTTTCACAAAAGAGTGGCATCATTGCGGTTTCCTAGCGATAAATTTCAATTTTCCTCCCGGAGCACTGGGAGAGCACACTACCCGGCCTACGATGTTTGGAGGACTCGTACAAGTGCAGAACCTTTGTAGGGGAGATTTGGCCATATTTGTTTACTTTAAATAAGGCCAAGCGTTCCCAATCTGCGGCCCGCAGATTTTTGAAGAAAAAAAAATGCCACACAGAAAAAAAATAATGATATTATTCATCAAGAAATGGTGATGGATTTTGTGTCAAAAAAAAAAAAGATTTATTTTACCCCAGAAAATAAATGATGAATTGTTTTCAGTTTTTGATGAATATTCATAAGGTTCTTATTTTACAGATTTTTTACGTAATATTACTCAAAAAAGAGGTAATATTCAACCTATCAAATTTTTAACATTCAAAACTTCAACTTTTTTTGTGCATTCATGAAAAACGGCGAAGACTCGATTATCCGAAGCATCGATTATTCGAGGTTTCCATTGTCTGAAGGTTTGTTTGGGACTTCGGATAATCGAATCAGGAACAAAAAAAAAACGTATTTTTTTTATTTTCGTAATTTTAACATTAATTTCGAGTACTACGACCCCATTTTAGTCAAATTTGAGAGGTTGATTGCCTGTAAAATTTAAAAAAAAATGCATTTTTTCAATATTTCATCACCGCCACTTTGGTCTTCGTATTGAATTTAAAAACTCTAAATCACTTTAGAGTAGTTTAAGGGTCATATTAGTATTTTGATTCGATTATTCGAAGTGAAATTTTGCCAAGGCTTTCAGATAATCGAGTCTGGACGACGATGACGATGCGATGAGTCACTAAATTCTTAAAAATAAGGGTGACACGAATTTTCACAGTCAAAAATCTAATTATAAGCATTTTTTGTAAGCAATCATGTTGCCAAATGTTGCCAATTCAACGATCCATTTGGATTTTAATTTGGCTTTTTGATACATTATTGTTCCATTTTATTTTTATTTTTTCTTAAATTTCATTCTTTGTTCTTCGAAACTCATGTTTTGCGGAATAAATTATGTCATCGAAAAATCATAAAGGAGTTATCAACTTTTTCCACGTAACTTTACCATTCCGAAAAATGTGAAAGGACGATGATCATTTTTTTAAGAAAGTTTTTTATAGATATTTGTTTCAAATCATTGATTTTGAATTTTAATTTTTTTTTTTTTGCAAAATTTCAAAATTGGACGAGAGGAATTATGTTCCATCAGTGCGAGCGGATGGTTGTGTTTGTTTGAAAAGTGAAAAAACAGGATTGTGCAGAGATTGTGCGATTTCCGATGCCTTTCCGTCGGGTCGCAAGATTTGTCGCGTCCGTCGCAGTGTGTTTTTCGTTTTTTTCGCGTGCGTGTGTGTGTGTGTGAAGGTGCGGCTGGCCCTGGTTGACAGCTAGCCTGTCCGATTTGCGATGCTTTTCCGTCGGGTCGCAAGATTTTTCGTGTCCGTCGCGGTGTGCAACAACAACAAAACCCAATCAAACCCATTTCATCTCGATTGATATCGTAACTCGTCGTTCGCAAAATTAATCAGTACCTCACTAAACATCAATCATTTAAAACTCGTAAAATCATATCAAGCTAAAAATTTCACTGCATAATCCTTAATTTTTTAATTACAAATGATTTTGGTTCTATCTTTCCACAACCGGCTGTCTAAGACTAAACCATTTCATTTAAAATTTAACAACCGATAAACGGGAAATGTCTCATCCGCAGCATCCGATTGCCTGCCTTGAGAATAATACATAATACCGATCAACAAACACTATGATTTTGGGTCGCATCATCATCTTCTATTATGAATCCTGACCAAACACCCTATCCTACTAACAAATTTTCAGGTTCCTGGCGCTTGTGGGGTGTAAGCACAGAGTAAATCAGCTGCCTAGTAGCAACCTGCGCTGACTAATATTCCCGTCCCTTAAAATCGAGATCTACAAACTGACATGGCGGGCGCCGTTGGTGGTCAATGACTGCTACCTATTCGTAACTGATCTTGTTTTGGCAATCATGGTGTTTTATCTTTTCAGCGCATTCATACATGCTGTTGATAAGGGAAACACCACTAGATCGTCGAAGCATATAATCAGTAGTGCTGAAAGGATATTACGGTTCTGTTCAGCAACGGAGGGGCAACCATGGGTGATCTCTCATGCTCATGCTCATGCTCATAAATTATGTCAAAATAGTAGTTTATGCAACAAGTTGCAAAAAGAGGATTTTTTCAGCACGAGTCGTACATTTATCCAACGAGGTTCACCGAGTTGGATAAATACGGAGAGTGCTGAAAAAATCAAGTTTTGCAACGAGTTCCATACAACATTTTTTGCAATTCCAAAAAAACACACACTGAGTGAAATTTTATGTCAAATTTTCATGTATTTTGTCAATAAATCGTTTAAATCAAAAAAATGTTGAAAAGTGTTACTTTTCGAAACAAGTGCTGAAAAGTTCAACTTTTCAGCACCCATTTGAGTGCTGAAAAGTAGAACTTTTCAGCATTCATTTTGAAAAGTGTTGCTATTCGATTCTGTTATTTTTGGTACAGAAAAGTAGGCTATTTCGTCGTTCAAGAATGACAGGAAAAGTAAGTAGTTTCACGACGGAATTGCAAAAAAATAATTTATTTCCTAGAAATGTGAAACATATAAAAAAAACTTGATTTGAAATCGAATAATGGGGATCTGTGAAGGTCAAAAGGTAAGGTAATGTGAGCTGCACAAAATTACGTTCTAAACTCAATTTGGCCCAAAATTCACGTGTGACAAGTTAGCACGACAGCGACGACATGTATTTCGAAAGATAAAAAAGTTGAATTTTGGAAAGTTGAAAATTTCATTCTTTTTACCTCTTTTTTGAGTAATTACCATCATTTTTTCTGTGCAGAAATGAATTCGCTCTAACTCCCCTGTAGTTAAGAAGAGCTTTAAGAGCCGATGCATGTCTGCCCTCCAAATTTCTTTGTGCTAAGAGGTAACTTTTGTCCTTGATCACGAATCCGAGGTCCGTTTGTTAATATCTCGTGACGGAGGAGCGGTACGACCCCTTCCATTTTTGAACATGCCAAAAATGAGTTGTTTTTCAATAATTTGCAGCCTGAAACGGTGATGAAATAGAAATTTTGTGTCAAAGGGACTTTTATGTAAAATTAGACGCCCGATTTGATGTCGTACTCCAAATTCCAAAAAAACGTATTTTTCATCGACAAAAATACTAAAAAAGTTTTAAAAACTCTGCCATTTTCCGTTGCTTAACATACATTTGTAATCAAAGAAGGGCTTTCTAAATTAAAAAAAAAGAATTTTGGTTATTTGTCCCCCTCCTCGCTCTTGACCAGAGCCGAGGGACAAAAACCTTAAATAAAATGTGATCTTGTCTGATCAACTTTCGGGCAAGTTTGCCCCAACATCTCCTCCCCAGTGTCCCTTAACGTTTCCACAGTGAAGTGCCAGGCAACAACTGGTCCGGGTACAGAACTGACCCATGCTTTGGACTCGTGGTTTGTGGGCTTGCGTTGACTGGTTTATGAATCAATTTTAATCTAATACTCCTCAGGAGAGAGCAAGAGCCATCCCAACGTCAAGCAATGATGAACATCATCCTCAGAGGAAGAGTATGTTGAGTAATCTGCTCAAATTTGAGTGGGGAAAGACAAACACCAGGTGATACACGTTGCAAAACTGCGGTTGTGAGGAATCTGTGTGCGAAAATCAATCTCCGCTGTGATTGATGGCAGCTGGTCTCGGATGTTCCCGTCCCGCAAACCGGGACTAACCCCGTTAAGGAAGCGATGTCTGCTGTGATTGCGTGTGGCTCGGAGTAGTAGTGAAAAAATTTCGTGGAATTTTGCACGGTATCGTGCAGCTTGTGAAATTTTCATGAATATTTATTGGAATTTCAAACTTGGGTCACTTGTCCCATGCTTGGGTGTGAATAGTAGAATCGTCTTTAGTTTTCTGAGAATTGTAAAGGGAGTTTTTATGTTTATACATCCTTAGGCATTCTTTTTAAGGCATAATAAGTTATGATTGTATTTATAAAAATTATTTGCAAAAAAAATGCAGCAATTGAATAAATTTTCATTCCTTATTCAAGTCAGAAACTTTTTAGGCGATAAGCAATTGACTATTAAATAAAATACAAATTTTGTTGTTCAATGTTTATTGTAACAAGTCTTTCACAAAATTAGCACAAAATAGTGTTTTTGAAATCAGTCACATAAATAAAAGGAAAAAAACACGACCAAGCCAAATGTACAACTTTCTAGTGAATCCCAAGTCCCACGAGTGCGGGATATCATTCTAGACGTGGCAAACCACCTTTACTGATGGAATAACATTATTCTGACAAGACCCAGTCCCACGCTTAGTTAACTTCTTTGCCTTCGTTTTGACTTGCGAGTTCATGGAAATGTGACTCCAATTCCAGAATTATGATTCAATATGCTCACCCAACTGACTACGTTTGACACTATTTTTAATTAAAAATGATGATTTTTTTCTAAATACGATTGACTTATTGAAAGATTAAAAAACAAAATCATCTTTTATGTGAATATTTTGTCCAAGAGTATTTATCGAAATGTGCACCTTCGAGCCCATGGCAGCTCCGTTGCAACCTAATGTGACATATCAGTGCGCCGGGAAGCGGTTTCTTTTGCCGGCGATGGCAAAAGTGTATCTTACCTCACACCTCCACCCACTCGGTGTCATTTCGCTGTCATGCTAAGCCGCCATTTCCATCACACGTTGAGCACGCGTCACTGTACGGCACTTATTTTCCATCGAGCAGAAGAAGAACATTTATCATCCGACTGAGATTATGTCGGATACATGGAAAATGTGCGCACAACCTTTTGCCCCACCCAATCCCCGTCCGTGCACTCCGTGACACCATATCTGGGTGGCTTATGAGAGTGGGTGTGTGTGTGTGTGTGTGTATTTGTGGGTGTGGGTGGAATCATTCAAATATTAAGGAAACCTAAAAATATATCGACCAGAGGTGAAATACCATAGAAAATTGTTGAAGTTTTATAAAATACTCAAACTTATTTCGACGCTGTCGTGCTAAATTGACGTACGTGCATTTGGACCCAATTGAATTAAGAAAGCCATTTTGTGCAGTTCACAATGCCTTACCTTTAGACCTTCCCAGATCCCCAAAATTCGAATTCAATCTTGAGATATTCAATAAAAACCGAAAAAACTCCGTGCATTTTTGACACTTTTCATATGAACAAAATTTCAATCTTGTCACAGCCTGAAAATTTATGTAAGTGCGACAATTGGCCAAAGGGATTTCATGTCAGAACGCGTTCGACACAGGTACGAGCTCGACTACCGTAAACATTTTTAATTATAACTCGGGACTTCTGCAACCAAATTCAACCAAACTTCAGCACGATGCACATAACGATCAACCACACTAAACTTGTTTGTTATTGCTCACATTGCGTGCTCTCGTTTTTTGTTTATTCAAGGTCAAACATGATCGGAACGTCAACAAGCGACGTACGACAAGTTAGCACGTCGGCGTCGATCTGATGTATCGAATGTTTTGTTATTGTTCATTTCCCAAAAAGTTCACCCTTGAACAACTTGAACCACAAACGAATGTTTTGGTAAACAGTTAGACGCTTGACATTGTAGTAGTATTTGTGACAACATTTAAAGATGAAACTACTAAAACCTGCAGCGTAAATTTTACAAAATAGTTTCGTTGCCGAAATCAACGCAATTTTTCGTTTTTCTTCATCAGGGGTTTCTCTCAGTGTATATTTTTTTAAATAATTTACAAGAACATGATTCAATTTTGAAACAACAACATTCCTATTTGAACACACTACATCATTTTAAACTTGTAAGCAGGTGTTTCATCGCGAAATCAATTCAAGTTTTTCTCGATTACATTATTTGTTGCTTGGCGTTATTTCCGTTATTTGTTAGAGCAGAAGTGACCAAAGTGTGGCCCGCGAGGGTATTTTTTGTGGCCCGCGTACCCTTTTTGAATTATCATGTAAAATGGCCCGTTGATCACTTGTAAAGTGATTTTATACTTTTTTTCAAAAATGGCCTAATTTAAACATTTTAATGCTAATCTTCTAGTAAATATCATCAAAACTTTTATAAAAACAATATTGAAAATTCTGGCTTTCAGGAATAAGGCAGACAACATGTTGAAATTGGAGGAATAAGGCTGCTCCAAGTATTTTACAAAGCTTTTTTCGACATTCCTCCCCTCCCCCTCATTATCAAAAATTGGCTCAAAAAATCATGGGCAAAAAAAATGTTCCAAAAAACTTCAAAATATCAATGGAATTTAAGTGCAATCATCTGAAATAAATTGAAAATACATTTCTCTCCATTTAGAATCATTTTGAGCATAAAATAATTTGATTTTTTGTGCATTGTAGATGATTAAATGTTACACCTTACATTTACATCTTTTTTTTTTTTTTAAAAAATAGTGATTGCAATTCAACTTTTTTGCTGAAATGTTGAAATTCTGACTCTCAACGATTATTTATTAGTCACACTTAATTTAAAGTTAAAATTACGCTGTTACGTGAATTATGTAGATTTTATGTCACCATTTTCAAAACAAAAAAATACCTTAATTTTTTTTATTGAAAACACAAGTACCTTCAGTGAAAAAACATTTTTTTAATACTTAAAACAATAAAATCAACGATATCTATAAAAAAAAAAACAACTATTTTGTGTTTTATTTATATTTTTATTCGTATTCATATTTATATTGTTTTCAATTAACGGAAATGCTGAAAAACAACATTTTTTTAAACTTCAGCGGAAATGTATGAATGAAAATGTATTTTCTAGTTTTTTAAATAAAAAAAAGTTTTTTTTAATATCTTATTTTGTAAATTTTGCCCGCAAGCTCATTTGAGCTTAAAATTTGACCCATCCTCCAAAAACTTTGAGCACCCCTGGTTTAGAGTAAAGAACATTATTTTTAAACAATGACATGTATAATCCCCAAAAAGCTAACAAATCTTTTATTTATTAGTACTCACTTTACCAAGCAAGGTTTTTTTCATTTTTTTTTAGTTTTTTTTTTTTTTTGCTTAGGCCGTTGCAAATATTTTTCAAAGTTTACGTCGCCCCCCTCCCCCTTCCCCTTCAAAATTGGTCCAAAAAATCAGGGGGCAAAAAAATATTTTTTCAAAAAACTTCAAAATTTTAATAAAAATAAAAGTCAAATGAACTGAAAACTATCTAAAACGCATTTTTCTGCATTGATAATCATATTTAGCATGTTTGGGCTGGATTTAAAATATTTTGATTTTTTATGAAATTCCAATGTACAGCACCAACTGGACAGGTTTATAATGCATCTACTTTTTCAAGGGTCAACGGGAAAATCTCAACGATGTCCCCATGTAAGTTTCACTAGGGGTTGGACAAGGTTTGGAGAGGTATAAGGTCTAGGGTACGCTCTAAGCAAACGTTGCGACCATTGGCATAGTTTGTGAAATGGTCATTGTTTATTCTTTAGGATGCTGCTGTCGAGACAATTCTCACTTTTTTAGATTTTAATTATTATTCTCAAGGAAAACATCTGATATTGCTGTCGACAACTCCCGTTTAGTTTTAAAATTATAATTAAACCATTCTAGCCTAGTCTACACAACCGGCTGTGAAAAGCTTGAACTAACTGATAGAGCATATTACAAAGTATTATTCACAAATTAATCTGGAAACCGAAGTAGTAACATGCTATTAACTTGAATATGCGAGGAAATCAGCAACCTCAAAAGCACCACGCCGCACGTGCTATTTCCAGAAACCTGCTCAAGAACATTGATTATAATTATTTGCCACAGGTTTAACCGAACCGGCTTTCAGCGCCGCTCCCTATTTGCAAAGCATAAATCTCATCAACGCGTAACACAACATTTCACTCCACTATGCAGACAGCAGCAGAGGCATCGATGCACCGTGTCGTGTTTATCAGCCAGAAACCACCCAGGGAGCGAAGATTGTGTGTGTGTTTGTGTGTTGATGCTTTGCATAATTATATGCCAGAAATTTACTCTAAAGATCACAGCAAATTCCATTAAACGGGGTGCTGTGGATTGCGTGCGAGGTACATAGAAATTTGCAACTTAATCTAAAAGCTTCTACGTGTATACCACTTCGAAGAAATCAAGAGGTGCTACAACAGAATCAGTAATTATTTTAATTTTTCTAATAATTAGACAATCCAGGAAATTCCAATAGGAATCGGTTTTCAAGCCAGCAAATGAAACTGATTTGATTATATTTGCATTAAATTTCTTTGAAACTTTGTTCTAATCTATAGGTAATTTTGGTTCCTGTTTGCGAATCCAAGGTACTTTTATGAAATCGATGGATACGAGATATCTCAAAAAAAAATCCCGATTTAATCCCACCCAGGTTGAGATAGAGCCTTTCTTACAAAAGGAAGATAACGACAGTTTTTTTTTTAAGGAATTGCAAAATAAATAATGGTCAATTCATGAATCAATTCTAAATTCAACCTGATTTTTTCATATAAAGACATGCCTCGGTTTAGCACCGCATATGGGGGATGCAAAACCGAGGCGTGCATTGCCGAGACACAGAGCTTATGGGATTTTGGCTATATGGGAGACATTGGCTAGGATCGTATGAAAAATCATGCAAACAATAAAAAATTATAGTGTTTGGAATCGGGATGATGTCAGCTATCCATTAAAATAATAATTACATGAAAAAAATGCATTTTTTTATTCTCTAAAGAAACCAAAAATATATGGTTATTGCAATATGGGTATCAAATGATCAGTTTTTTTATACATTTCGAATGTTATCTGTTATTTTAAGTTTTTTTTTTGAAAATGCGTAGTTTTGTGAAAATTTTGAGTGTTTTCAGAAAAATTATTTTACATTCGAAATGTATGAAAAAATTACAATCATTTGGATACATTGCAATAACAATAATTTGGAGTATTTTCTCGAGAAACATACAGGAAAAATAAGTGTTTTTGTGAAAATTTTCATGAAATTATAACTTAAATGAATAGCTGACATCATCCCGATTCCAAAACACTATATTTTTTTGATGTTTGCTTGATTTTTTATACGATTAAAGCCAATGTCTCCCATATAGCCAAAATCCCATAAGTTCTGTGCTTCAGTTAAGCACTGGACCGTGCTTAACAGAGGCAGCTGAACGAATCAAAACCGGGGCAGTGCAAAACTGAGGCATGTCTGTAACTGAAAAGCGCTGTTTTTTGCCCCATTCGCCATGGCCGGGTATAAGCTGTACTCGCACACAAGCACACCACACTTTCTTTTTCGATTTTCCAAATCAGAACAACTTATTTTTGAGTCATAAAATTAGCTTTTAATTTGCGATGTTCGTAATGTTTTCTGCCGATGGATAAATTGTTCGTATTCTCTGAATGTTTTTTTCCACTTTTCAAAATATCAAGTATCAACGAGAAAACAAAATAAATCCGTCTTGCTCCAGAGCGTTAAAATGGTTACAAAATGACTGACAGAAAGTGTTTCCACACCAGAGATTTTACCGTGTTGTAAACGATGTAACGAAAAAGCCGCTTAAAAATTCTTTAACGCTTTGAAACGCCTACTGAAATTCACTAAACTGATATTAAGGCGTTAGGCAAAATTGTGAGCTTTTTATAAGCAAGCCAGAAATTATGTAGTATGAATTTAGGCGTTTTTGGGATTGGGAAGCATACTGCGACTGAGCGCTCGGTGCATCTTCACTACGAGAAACGCAAACGTACCGAGTGAACCACCTTGGCTCATACGCTGGGTTCATGCCACGGGTGAGTGCCAGACACGAAACCTAGCCGACGCATGGCTTGATGCACTGGTACGATGCACCAAAATACTAACACACGTTGTCACTGGCGCATGGGAAGCTTGGCTTCTCACCAGAACTCCGTTCGCTCAGAGAACGATTAGAGAATGAGCAAGACCTTGACAACTTGTCGACGAGGCGATGAAAATCGATCGTCCATGGTTTTTTGTAGATTTTTCGAATGAATATTTCTCGAGAAATGATTGTATTACGAAGCCTGATTTTGAGTCGGAGCCCAAAGCAAATCCTTTAACTTTCTTTAGTAAGAAAGGCAAAAATGGAAATTTTTCTAAAATCTGAACGGTAAATCCGATTGAGGTTAAATTTGTTTCAGAAGCTCGATTATGGTCTGGATTATAATATGGAGAGAAAAAAAATAGATAAAATGTCAAAAGAATAGTTTTGGAATTTGATGAAAATTTGGCATTTACCATTTTAAGGGTTTTTTACCCTCACTGTAAAATAGTCCAACAGTTGTAAATCAAGAACCACATTACCAACATGGATGAAAATTTGGGAGGATGTAGGGCTTAAATAATGCAAGTTTTCGGATAAAAAACGATTTGAATATTTTAATTTTCGACAGAATTTTATTTGAAACCACCTGATCAGGTGAAAACATATTCCAAGTCCCCTAAAAAATGGATAAATTCAAATTTGGTATGGAACTGGTTCAGGTTCAGCACATTCCCTTTCAAATGCGCCCAAGAGAGCTTAAATCCAAAATATGGGCTCTGAGAAACTCCCTGCCACAAAATTGAGCACTTTAAAAACAACACACTGACGTCACGCGTGCTCTACGTTAAATTCATCCCCAAAATTCGAATATTGGAGATAGACCAAATCTGTCATTGTCAATCGATCGTCCATGATTTTTTGCAGAATTTTCCAATGAATATTTCTCGAGAAATGATTGGCTTACGAAGCTTTTGAGACGAAGTCAAAAGCAAATCCTATACCTTTCTGTGTGAGTTGACGGAAAGTAACCTATTTTATTAGGACTTATGAACAGCTCTTAAAATTTATAAATTAAACTTTGTGTGACGTAAGAAATGGATCGACATATTCAAATACATAATTCAAACTTTTATTTATTTGCCAAAACGATGATAATAACATTTGTTTAAAACAAATTGGTCCAATCATCTGAAACCATGAAGAGTGCTTGGAGAAAAGCACACGTTAAATTTAACTTTTATTTGGCACTCACAAAAAAAAATCGAATCAACAATTGATCAAATCAATCAAATTTGTTCCGCTTTCGTCAGCTCGACAAACCATAAATTTCAACTAACCCAACAGCAATCGCGTCACATTCCCCAAAACCTTTTTTTACTCCTATTTTTTGCGAATTCAATTTCCAATGTTTCACAGCTTCTAGATCATTTATTCTAGATCGCCCCCGTCGTCCTGTGCTGCTGCTGCCGGTCCGGAAAATTTCTGTCCCGCCCCCCCATCTGCAGTCACATTCCCGGCATTCCGTCCGATTCAAAACTGGCCCTTTTGAATCAACAACTCGCTCTCCCCGTCATCGAACCTTTCGGAATCATTTTCCGACATTGTCAATATTGGGCAAAGTCGACTGGAAATAAATCATACTCTGGTCGAATAAACATAGGCTAGTCCCCGTTCCAGGAAGGAGGGTTGGGGGTTGTTGATAGGCCATGTGAGTTGGTGTGTTTGTGAAGCTATTTGTGTCCAAATTGCGCCACGGGAAAAAGATCCCGGCCCAGCAATAGAGATTGGAAAATTTGAACCATTTTCGCCGGGGTTGTTGGGGTTTGGGTTGGGACTTTGGACCCAGGATAAAAATGGATTGCCAATTTCATATCCCTGTCACCAAATTGTGCTTTTGTCATGGATCACAAAACTAAATAAATGACATCATCGTGGGCCGCTTTCAGCAACTGGGGTTGGCTTTTGTGGCCGGGCAAACGGAAAGCTTTTCGGGGGCTTTATGATTGACAATTTTGCCCAAAGGTTCGCCGGAGACAGCAGTTGCCCACGTTCCGCCGTCGGGGGTGGGTTCTACCGCTGATTGACATCCCATTTGACCCGGCAATTAGATCCTTTGCCAACCGGTAGTTTTTCTAACGAGATGTCCTGTTTATCTGATACAGTACTTGTTCGGTAACTGGGCTTAGAACGTAGCCTTACCGAATGCTGCTCGCTGACTGGGCTGAAAAAAAACGAGGGGACCACCGATGCATAATATTTTCGTGATCAAATACAAAAATAAATGTTACTTAAATTTGCTTAAAATGCTTACTTTTCATGTTTCTTCAATTGATACTTGAAATTTAATAAAAAGCTTGAAAAAGTGTTTTTTTTTATTTATTAAACTGATTTTTGCATCCAACATCCAACAACCCCTAGGTAATTTCTGATTGTTTTGGTTTTATAACGTTTGTCTGCTTTTTAACTGCTATCGAGTACACAGTAGGGTGCCCAAAAAAAATGACCCCCTGCTCCAGAAGCGGAAAACGGTTTTTCGGGTTATTTTAAGCATTCAAGCAAGATTAACCCATTGATACCCGAGCCCAAAGTTAGCGAAAAAATGTTTTTCAAACAAAAATAACTTTTTTAAATCGCTAATAACTTTTCAGGATCAAGTTTTACAGCTTTTATATGTTCTACAAAGTTGTAGAGCATTAAATTTTCAATAAGAATCTCACTTTTGAGAATATTTGGATGGAAGTAGCGCACCGTGCAGACCAAACCGTAAGAAACTTGGGGTTTCCATACATTTTTTCGATTTTTCCCATACAAACTTCACCTCCGAGTATCAATGGGTAAATGATGACCGATTTTGCTCATATTTGGCCCAGAGTCCTAAAATAGGTCAAGGAACAATATTCAGCTTGTGGAGCGAGGTTTTGAGAAAAAGTCCCATATTCTGGGCACCCTAGTTCACAGTTAAAAAGCAGCTCAGGTAAGCAACGTTACCTAATACCTAGTACTGGAATATGTTTTTTAAATAACATAAAATATGTCCATGGTTGAACCAGTTTAACAATATTTTGAACAAATGTGAAATTTCATCAAACTCTTTTCTCGTCCAAATTTATCTTTTAATCAAAACATTTAATGGAACCTGCCACAAACAAGCATCATTTTTGGCCGAACAAGCATAAATTGACGAGTCAGTGCCATATGTGCTCACGTCGGTGTCACTCAAAATTGCACCACCTGTGGGGAATGCATTTTTGATGCATTTTTATGCAGTTTTTTGTTTGTTTGGAAATTCAAATTACCTTTTTGCTTTTACATTGCTTCATTCCTGCAACGAATATGTGTAACGATGAAGTCATATCAATCATCAATGGAGATTTCGAGCTTTTATTAAAAGTTTTTTTTAATCAACCCTTGAAAAACATTCCAATTGGAAATGCATTTTCTGAATTCAATTTGTTCAGTACAGACTATCAAATTAATTGAATAATTTCTTGGAAAATGTGATAAGGACATTCAAACGAATAGTAATGTCAAGTGAGCTATGTGAAAAATATATTGATTTTTATTAATGATTTATGAGCCTAGAAAGGTGATATCGATGGGAAATACATAAATTACGTGGACTCATACAGTCCACCTAAAATCACATATGTTTCTCCATGTCGTAAACATTTGATCATAGTTATTTTCCTTATTTTACAAATCGTTATTTAAGTACAACCCCTTAAACATTGAACCGTTCGGCTGTCAATAGCAGCGTGGCAATAAACGGCTTTATTAATTGGGTTTAATTCAATTACTCGCACCTACAAGGTCGTTGGAATTCACCATGGAGTGCATCTGGTGTGCCGGAAAATCTCTGTGATTCTCTCAGTGGGTCTCGTGGCGCAGGGGTAGCGGCTTCGGCTGCCGATCCCGATGATGCTATGAGACGCGGGTTCGATTCCCGCCTTATCCACTGAGCTTCTATCGGATGGTGAAGTAAAACGTCGGTCCCGGTTTCTCCTGTCTCGTCAGAGACGCTGGAGCAGAAATCCCACGTTAGAGGAAGGCCATGCCCCGGGGGGCGTAGTGCCAATAGTTTCGTTTTTTTTTCTCTCAGTATTGTTAAAGCCTTCGTAGAAAAAATGTTGAAATTATGTTTATAAGGGTATTCATGCGGACATAACTTGTTTAAACCATTGAAGTCTTGAAACATTCAGGAGAGATAGAAAGATCAATTAACATTCAACTGATACGATTTTAAAATAAAAACTTGTATGTACTATATGAAACCCTTAATTGTTCTGATTTATTTCGAATCTCCTTTTAACAAAACAAAAGCACTTTCCTCATGATTCAGTTTGAAATAACGACTTGTCACGTTCAACCACCGATTCCACCACATCAAACACAGATTTCCGGAACTTTCAGAGCAGAACAGCAAATTAATGACTGAACTTTGTCGCCCCGAACGGCAAAAGCCGGTCGGTAAGGACACGGTGTACACACTCGAACAACAACGTGACAACAGAGGACTCCAACGGACAAATCTTGACATGCACGAGAAATGGCAAAATGATGACCGGAAACATTAGCCTGATAAAGCACAGCCGTTACTGGGTCGTTAACTGGCTGGGCTGGCCGGACGAATCAGTCCGTAAACATTTGTTCTGACTTGGCAGAAGAAGGAAACCGAAGTATCCTTGAAGTTGCTTTTCCTTAAACGCTTGAATGTAAACTTTTTGTTGAATTTAAATTTAACATTTGGATGTCATAATAGTAGTTTATGCAACAAGTTGCAAAAAGAGGATTTTTTCAGCACGAGTTGTACATTTATCCAACGAGGTTCACCGAGTATTTTACATACAAAACTTTTTACATACACAGTTTTTTGTGAAATAGCTGTAACTGAAGCTGATTTCTTCAAAATGTTGAAAAGGGATCAAGTTACTTTTATAATTATGGAAATGCATGTTTAAAATGTTGTTTTCAAACGCTCGGCATGATTAAATACCCTTATCAGCCAAACATAGTTGAATGCTAAAGCATTCAATTCATGCACAACGTTCATAGTTTTGTGAGAAATTGACAGAGTTATGTGCAGGGGATCAAGTCAAGCCGCGTAGTAACAGTTCAATAGAGTTATCTACGTGCGCATGTATTGCGTATACGTACACGAAAAAGATTGAGGTTAAATTTTGTACCGACCAGCAAAACAAATGGTGTGCAAGTGTGCGTGAGCGCGGGCTTAGATAACTCTATCGAGAAATTAAAAGTGAGATTGTGTGCGTGCAACATGGAGTTAAACTTTTCACAGTGCCATGGTAATCTTCACAGCAACTTCACAGAAAGTTTAACTCCATGTTGCACACACTCTCACTTTTAATTTCTCGATATAGCGTATCATTTTCCCATCATTAACTAAATAAATATTTTTCGAAAATTCAGGCCTGATAGGGTAAAGTAAGTCACTAAAGTAGAATGTTGTTGTTTATTTTATCAACGTGACTTTAACCTAGAAAGGTCACTAAGAAAAGTGTAATGAATAAAGTGAATTTGATTTAAAAATTGTATACAATATTACAAAATTATTCAAGAGAGTTAATCATACAAGTATTGCTTAGGATTCCAGACTTTTTGACAAAAAATTGCAAATTTTTTCTTCGACTTTTTCCCATTTTTTTGAGGATTTTGTGCGAATTCCAGACTTTGTCCCGACTTTCCCGATTTACCGACTTGAGTGGCCACCCAGCCTTTAAGGAATGATTACATTATTCGTAAAATCAGGGGGCATAATTCTTTCTTAAAATAATTCTTAGGGCAGTAAACAAGCAGTCTATTCCTTTTGTTCAAGTGACAGTTCATGTCAAATAAGAGGGGGATAGACTGCTTGTTTACAAATGCAGATTCGCCCTACACGCAAAATCCACATAACACAGATTTCTGAACAGTTCCAGCTGTCAAATCTGGGTAATTTTATTACACAGATCTGTGTAAAAATAAACACAGATTTTCATTCAGCTTTCCTTTCAAATCTTTGTAAAACAGTGACGCTGCTAAGATGGCGTCTTTCATGTTCCGAGAACTTGGTAAGTTTTTCGAACTCTTGATTATTTATTATAATTTCGTTTAAATGGATTTATCTTTCAGATTTTTTACATTCCGGCCATAAACGTGTCGGGGATATGAAAAAGACACGTGATCCTGCTCCTAGAAGACCCATTTCAAGCATCTGATGTCAACGCGGAAGCGACAGTCTCGCCTGCTGCGGAACCAACCTGGCAGCCTGTTCAACCAGGCGGAACGTGTATCTGGACTTGTTCCAGTCTAAAACATGTGGACAAACATTCCGCCTTCCAGCCGGTTCCAGTCGAAGTGTTCCGGAAGCAGCACGAGCAAACTGACACTGCGGTGCGTTCAAATATTTGGGTCGCGAATCGAGTTTAGAATGTATATACAAGAATCTTCAAACTTACGTTAATAAATAAACTTTTTTTAAATTATTAAATGATATAAAATGAAATTTTCTATAAAACAATGATAATATTCTACCCAGATTCTGTGCATCAATGAACACAGATCTGTGTAAAATTTAACACAGATCTGGGTAAAATTTTACACAGTTTGCTTAACAAAAATTACACAGATTTGACAGACAACGGCTGAACACACATCTGGGTAGGGGAAGGTGGGGCAAGACGACCATATGGGGCAAGAGGAACAATCGCTCGTACGGCCGTAATTTTTACAATTTTGATTATTTCCAGTATGAGGAATTGTTGCTAGCAGTGCAATTAACTAATTCTACTACCACGTAACCGCCAAAACGACGTAAACGCCACGGAGCATAAGATTTAATGAAGTTTTTTTAAAAACCTTTGTTTTCTTATAATATTTGGAAAGTACAAAATAAGGCTTACGGTTCGTTTTAAGGCTCATTTTATCAAAATCCTATTTTTCCTAGATCAGTAGTGTTCCAACCAATGATTTGCACCTATTAGAAAGTATGATTTAACTTTTGGTTTTTTTTTGTTGAGAGCTTTTAGAAATCTTGTTCAGGTGGGGCAAGTGTACCATATGGATTTTTAGTATGGAAAAATACGAATTTCTGCAACAACATATTTTATTGGGAAATAAATACAAAAAAGTTCTTAAAAACTGATAAACAATTGTTAAAAAAAAAGTTCCTACAAAATAAAGTGATACTATGAAAATTTACTATTTATCATCTAAGCAATAATTTGTTTTCGTAAAAACGATCAAATTTTTAGTAAAATATTATTATTAAACCTAAAAGTGAAAGAAACGTTTTAAATACATTCTAATCTGATGTTTCAAAGTGATAGCAGTTCACTTGTTAGCAAATTAACATGTTGTTTTATGCATCGTTCCTCTTGCCCCAACGGGTTGTTCGTCTTGCCCCACTAGTTGAGTAGAACGTACGGAAAATCAGAAATTTTAAAATCAATTTTTAACATTGAAAAACAGAATTTTTTCAAAATTTGTTCTGTCAAAGTCTTAGTCAAGACCTGAAATAAGATGATTATGAAAAAATCCGACAGATGTTTTAACGTTTTAATGGGTTTTAACGAGGATTTCCTTAGCTTGTTACACTTGCCCCACTTTCCCCTACAAGGCTTTTACACAGATTCTGTGTATTCCCGGTTTTGGGAAATCTGTGTCAAATTTTACACAGATCTGTGTTATGTGGATTTTGCGTGTAATGACCCATCAGGCTTCAAAAAGTTTAATTTAAGATTCCTTTTACTATTTCAACCTTTTTGAGAATGACATTAAACATCCTGATAAATATTGGGTACATTTGACACTGATTTTTATTACAATATTTTATCAATATTTGTTTTATTAATTAATTAAATTTTATTTACTAAAAACAGTAACAAAGTTAAAAAAAACTAATATAAAAGTTGAGCTTAATTTTAACAACTATGGTCAGCGTTATGATTCTGTTAATTTTGTCACATTGATCATTGATTGATTATTAGGAAAAAGATTCTAACTTGAGGTTGGCAATGCATTTTTGTGGTAAATATTTATTCAAATAATATAATATAAGTAATGTAAATTCATTGATTTTAAATAAAATTAAAAATCAAATTTTAATGTTTGTTATTTATTAATTTAAGCCATTACCAGTTGAAACAAAGTACTAATAACTATACGTTAGCCAATTTTAGAAATAATCATTGAAATAATAAGTACTGTTGAGATTTCGATTATTTTTCAATAACTAATTACTTATGTTTCTTGTTTTTAATTAAAACACATGTATTTTTTGAAAATTTATGTAAAGTTTCTGCTTTTTTCTAAAACTTTCAATAGCTTGGATTTTTTTAAATTCATTTAGGTTTTATCCGGGAACCGTGGTGTAGGGGAAAGCGTAATTGCCTCTCACCCAGTCGGCTTGGGTTTGATCCCAGACGGTCCCGGTGGCATTTTTCGATACGATACGAGTTTTGTCTGACCACGCCATCCGTCGGACGCGGAAGTAAATGTTGGCCCGGTCTAACTCAGAGGGAAAAGTAAAAAGAGGTTTGCAATTGCCTCAACAATCAAGCCTTCGGACACCTAGTTACGAGTAGGAATCTCGCAATCGAGAACGCCAAGGCAATGCTGTAGAGCGATTAATTTGATCTGTATTTTTAGGTTTTTCTTTTAGATTGTCGATATGTAGATCAGTTTAGTTGAAAAAAAGTGTTTTTATAGTGATTTTCGATAAAATTGTTTTCGATCATGCTCGTGGTGTTTGACGTTTCGAAGAAATTAAAGAAGAGAGTGAGAGTGAGAGCGTTGGAGTGTGTTGGTGTCTCTTGGCAAGAACGAAGAGCTGAGAATGGCACCCATTGAGTGCATATTTGGTTGGACGATGACACCGCAGGCTGGAAATTTGCATGAGTTAAAATAAGGCGTTTCGTTGTTGTTTAGAATGTGTCCAAATATGTTCTTGGTTTTGTACTGCACCGATCATTCGATTTCGTAATTTTCCCGTCCCATCTGTATTCTGGGAACGTGTGCGGAAAAAGAGCCAAAATGTCAAAACGAACGAACGTCACAAGCGTCACTTTGACCAGTGTGTTTACCGTCGATTTGCAGACTTTTTTGTATTCGTGGCAGACTTCTGCTGTTTAGGGGAGATGAGTGTAATAATAGTCTTGGAAATTTGGTTTGGTTGATTGGACGACGGTGTATACGAAACGGGTTGAAAAACGTGAAAAATAGCGAAATTAGCGTGATCGAAGGGTGTAGCTGTTGCGCTAATTTTCCGGTGACGCAAGATAGCACTGGAAACGTCGCTTCATCTCATCTTTGAGTCTAGAGAGGAGGGACCCAAATAGGAAAAGCAGCATCATCGAGGAACTTGGTGAGGACTTTCCAATTACATTATATTATATTTTATATTATATTTATATTATATATTATTGTATAACCGCACACTAGACACACCATACACAACATGCAATCATAAATCGGAGCGTTTGGTACGGTATGTCCACGCATCCTTCCTCCCCTGTAGATTCTCTGAAATGTGATCCGTTCTCAGAATCCTCTCTGCGGTAAACACAACGTAGTAGGGCTGGCCGCTTTAATTTTTGTAATACATTTTCGGGTGTTCTCGGATGTACTTCAATTATTAATATTGACAAGAAAAGTGCTTGCGGCGTAATCTAATCACAAGACTTTCCAGCATGCTTTCATCGGACTGGCTACGTTTGTGTTAGATTAGATTAGATTAGAGATTAGATTAGATTGTCGATATGTAGTTTTTATAAAGAGTTTTTTGCTTGAAATATTTTTGACGAAGAACTTCGTCTTAGGGCTCTATACAGGGTAGCAATCCAAAATTTCGCGAAGCGAAATGAAACCGAAAAATGAAACGCCTTCCCCAAGCAGAGGGGAAAATCACAGAAGCAGCGCGGTTTTGATATAAATATAAACGCCACTCCCTCCACAGCATTAGTTTAGTCGGTGGTGTACCACCGAAGCGAGAGGAGCTCAGCTCTCCTCGCGAGCGCCAGCCTTCTCTCTTCCCTACAAAACCACGGGAAATTTGAAAGCTGGCTTCAGTCGGTGGTCTACCACCGAAGCGTGAGGAGCTCAGCTCCTCTCGTAAGCGCCACTAGGTGGCGTCTTCAGGAACTAGCCTTCCCGCTTCCCTACAAAACCATGGGAAATCTGAAGGCTGGCTTCAGTCGGTGGTCTACCACCGAAGCGAGAGGAGCTTAGCTCCTTTCGCAAGCGCCACCAAGCGCTTGGCAGTAGTGGCCACCACCTGAATGGCTGGAGGCCCCGGAGATGTTCCGATAAGGGGACATTTGCGGAACCATAAGAGTTGGGGGAATATGGGTATCAAACTTAAGCGTTTTTGATACTGGACATGAAATTTGACATTTCAGCAATAGTGGCCACCACCTGGAGTGGCCGGAGGCCCCAGGGGTTTTCCGATAAGGGGACATTTGCGGAACCATAAAAGTTGGGGGAATATGGGTATCAAACTTTAGGGATTTTGATACTGGACATGAAATTTGACATTTTGGCAGTAGTGGCCATAACCTGGAGTGGCCGGAGGCCCCGGGGGTGTTCCGATAGGGGGACATTTGCGGAACCATAAGAGTTGGGGGAATATGGGTATCAAACTTTAGGGATTTTGATACTGGACATGAAATTTGACATTTTGGCAGTAATGGCCGCAACCTAGAGTGGCCGGAGGCCCTGGGGATGTTCCGATAAGGGGACATTTGCGGAACCATAAGAGTTGGGGCAATATGGGTATCAAACTTAAGGGATTTTGATACTGGACATGAAATTTGACATTTTAGCAGTAATGGCCACCCCCTGGAGTGGCCGGAGGCCCCGGGGATGTTTCGATAAGGGGACATTTGGGGAACCAT